>NC_134265.1:62478834-62778834 GCF_031893055.1 Leptodactylus fuscus
ATCGCTATAGGACCTGTAATGGATTTGTAGTTATTTACATGAATATTTCCATTCAGCTGTTACACTGTAGCTTGTTATTTTGATGCAATAGTGTTGGTATACAAAATATCTATCTATCTATCTATCTATCTATCTATCTATCTATCTATCTATCTCCCTGCCTTATGTAGGTTTTTACATTGTAGATAATGTTGTTAGAAGACTTGATGAAGGCCTTTGTTGAAGAAATTGCCCCAAAGGAGTCCATCGTTTTAGCAATGCACTGACATCCCAAGAGCTGAGTACTGGTTCGGAAGGTATTTGCTGCCACCCATCTGAAATTTAGAAATGTGACTATGTGGGTGGTCTCATCTGTGTGGCCCATCATACTTCTGATTCATGACCAAGATGTCAATTTTCACCTGTGGAGAAGGAAGCCAAATACAACTGCAAATAATTACAATCCCGGAGTTATTAACCACATAGTGAGGAACTACATGGTTTTCATTTTTGCTCTTGCAAACCACACCATACCTTATTTTACCTCTTTGCTAAATACAGGATGTAGCCGGAAACTTGCAATATGCGGATTCCACATTACATAGAAGAGTGGCTACTGCCATTTAATTTATTTAAATGATATATTATAGTCACCAGACTCTAAAATTGTAGAAGAACATGTGTTAAATGTATGAAAAATATAATTACGTCTGAAGAAAAAAATTAATTGATATTCTAAAGTCATCTGAAATAATTATGCATATGCAACGCATTCCAGAAAGCCAGAAACTCACTGCTATAATAACTTTAAAAAAAAACTGGAACTTTTATAGTTTAGATGAAAAGGTGCACTTTCTAAAATATGTAAAAGAAAAATGCTAATTTAGATAACTTTACTGCGCAGGAAGGATCTAGGTTCAATGTTAATGATCAGTTTCGTTTGGAGTTTTTTGGGACGCTATTTTGTAATATTCGCATAATTTAGAAGACTTACAAAGCCCAAAAATAAGTGATAAAAGTATCTTTAGAACACTGTTGCGACTCTTCACAAATTTGGCATGTTCTGGAAGCAAACAGCCTTGTAGTGGTTCTGTTTAGAAAAAAAATATCAAGTTCATTCTATTCCATTTATTACTGGCAGGTGGCGACGGGTTGGCGCTTAGAAAACACGCATAGCCTTAAAGGGGACACTTCTTCCATCAAAGGTGTGTCATAGCCAGACATAAGATTTGAGAAGGTGTGTAAGGAGTTGTAAGAGTTGTCATGCATTGTAATACTTGCAAATTGGTTGGTTATTACTACAGTGCAGTGTTTCTTTAGGTGCCCATACATGTCAGAGAAAAATTGACTGAATCTGACAATTGTAGCAAGACTGGCCAACTTTCTTATGTTTAAGGGGAGATCCCATTATATACATTGAGGCCAGGGCCATGTGATGGAAACATGACAAAAAAAAATGCGTTTTACAGTCTCTGCAAAGTGGATTGGATTCTAGCGAATCCCATCCACCAATGCGAAAAATACACGCAGCGTGATTTACAAAACCATTGCGGTTATGGAAAAAAGAGCATGTCAGTTACACCTACAGAATCTCTGTCAGTTTCCCAATAGATGTAATGGAAGCAGAAGGTCCACAGAGGAAACCTCTATAATCTTTCTGTGAAAGGTACTGTGGGAAAAAATGCAATTTGTTGCTGACACAGACTCATGAGCCTCATGGGTTTTTTTTTTTTGCCTTACTCTGGATCAACACTGTAGGGGATTGTAGGGTTATAGGTTGGACTTGATGGACTGATGTCTTCATGCAACCTCATCTATATAAACATAAACACTTTTTTTGCTGCAGCCCGTTACATGGGGCCTTAGTTTAAGGGGGTTGTCCTAGGCTAAATTGTATTGGATACTAATAACCTTTCCACGGGATAGGTCAACATTATCTGATCTAACTCGGGTGCCGGAAATTGTATACTAGAGATGAGCGAACAGTAAAATGTTCGAGGTTCGATATTCGTTTCGAGTAGCCCCTCAATATTCGACTACTCGAATCGAATATCGAACCCTATTATAGTCTATGGGGGGAAAATGCTCATTTCAGGGGTAGGCAACGTTCGATCAAATTATACTTACCAAGTGCACGAGTGAGGGTCGGGCTGGATCCTCCGAGCAGTCTTCTCCTTGCAGCGTCCCTGCGGCATCTTCTGGCTCTGAATTCACTCTGCCAGGCATCGGGCCTGGGCAGAGCCGACTGCGCATGCCCGTACTACAAGCAGACATGCGCAGTCAGCTCTGCCCAGGCCTGATGCCTGGCAGAGTGAATGAAGAGCTGGAAGATGCCGCAGGGACGCTGCACGGAGAAGACTTCTAAAGGTAGGAAAAGAACCAGCATTGATTGGCCGACTGTATAGCATTTGGCCAATCAATGCTGGTTCTGCATCGAACTTTTACAATCGAACAGCGAGTGGTACTCGATCGAGTACGAGTATTTCGAATACCGTAGTATTCGATCGAATATCTACTCGATCGAGTAATACTCACTCATCTCTATTGTATACATGGTATATACCCAGAAACAGCTCTGCTCCGATTCAAGTGACACCACCCCTATAGGACACAGTGATCTGTACACTGTAGCAGTGGTGGCATGGAGCTATGGCTATGTGAACAGCAAAATAAAAAAGGTTTTACGCTTTTGGAAAGTGGGGAGCAAAAAACAAAAAAGTAAAAATTGAAAATGACTGCAGCAAGAGGGGTTAAAATGAACCTTACTGTTACAGATTTAAGATGTAATTTTGGTTACAGGTAACAACAGATTTAAGATTTCTTACAGCTCTGAGGTGCAGTAATGTTATTTAAAAAAAAGAATAGCTCATATATTCACTTCAAATGCAACCTCATAACATACTGTGCCAATAAAAGGTATTCACCCCAGGACACGTTCACGTTGTATTGTGTATCATTGAATCGCACTATATTAATTGGGTTGCTTTGACAATGATGAACAGAAAAAATAAAGACTATTTAATGTTAAAATGAAAACAAACCTGTGCAAAATGATCTACAATAATTACAATTATTAGACACAAAATAACTCAAAGCGCAACTTATTCTTCTCCTCCATTCAGTGTTTAGTAGAAGTAAAGGCAAGAGTTTGAGTGGATCAACTCTAGAGGTGAGCGAAACAATTGGCCACAAACTGAACTGACCACAAATTTCTCAGATCTTTCAGATTTTGGTGAATACAGAATATTTGGGATTAGCGATGGGTGAACCGCTCAGGATTTATTTTGTTTTGGGTTGTAGTGGTTCAGGTGCAAGATTTGTTTCGAGTCAAACAAGTTTGGTGCAAACCACACCTTACTCCTCGTTCACATCTGGGTTTGTATTCTGTTCGGGAGAGTCCACATGGGGAACCCCCGAATGGAATACTGAATGCATTTGCACACAGACCCCATAGACTATAATGGGGTCCGTGTGCTTGCCATGAGATCCCCGCAGGGAACATGAGGAGAGGAAAGTACTTTACAAACTACTTTCCTGTCCGCATGTTCCATGCGGAGATCTCGCAGCAAACACACAGACCCCATTATAGTCTATGGGGTCCACGTGTTTTCACTGCGCAACACTTGCAAATGAGTTCGGTAGTAAGTTCGGGGGGTTCCCATACGGACTCCTCAAACGGATTACCGAGCGCAGATGTGAATGAGTGGTTAAATTGTCTTCAAACGCAGTTTGGGAACCTATTTACTCAATAGCTAGCTCTCTAAGGCAGACAAAGCTAAAGTTATATCAAAGTAAAAGTGACATGTATGTCTATGGAAAAATGGATGGTAAACCATGGGTAACAACTTTGACCATGCACTTCTGACCATGCACTGTGCCACTTACTTTTATGCATTTTAACATTTAAAAAGCTCCAAAATATCATTTTTTGTGGGGAAAAGTGCTTGCCCGTGGGTCTTTTTTAAACACACATATTGGATATATTGCAAATAGCTGGGAGTCCTCTGAACTGAGCAGAACACCATTGCTAAGAGACCATTTCAGCCCCTGAAGGAAGTGCAGTGGGATTTTTCCTGAGCCACGTGTCCAGCATCCTAAATTGCTACAGTCCTACGACAGGGAATATTTGCCGTCAGCCCGCTGAAGGGAGAGAGATGCCTGATTTGGAGAAGTTGAAGTTTCCCAGAGCCTCAAGGCCTGGACTCTGCTGCATACAGGTAGACAGGGATCCTTGGGACTTATCACCTCCCATTCAAATATTTGCAAAAGCAGAGTATATTAGGGAAAAAGCACTGATTTAACATCACAGCACCCCCCTTGTTACTAAGTTGAGTACCATCACTCACAGTCGAACCTCATCTATCACCCCATCTGGAAAGCTGCATTGGTTGTTATCTCAGTCAAATTTCATCATTTGGTTCATTTGCACTGCTACCTCCTGAGTCGCTCCTGTGCTTGGTATTAGGGCCTTTCTGACCACCATCATCCAGTTCTGGATAGGGGAGGACCCCGTTTCAACTAGTATTGGGGAATTACCACTACAATTAGGTACATCACAGGCCCCCTCAACCTTGTCCTAACCGTACACAAAACAGCTATTACTCCCATACTCCATTTCCCTTTGGGTAGTTGTATGTGGCCATTCTGTCTTGGTTGAAAAAAGTTTGTTACAGTCCTAGGAGACTTCATAGTGTCTTATATGACTTTTTAGGGTAACCAGGCCATTTTACATTTTTATCAAATATATTCAGACAGAATCACCAGAATAAATCATTATTCAATCAGTGGGGTCCGACAACCAGACCTTTTAGCGATTAGACGACATGGTTGCCTGCCAGCACTGGAAGCTACTGCACTGGATGGGACTGAAAGCAACCCTTCTCCTATTCATCTAATAGGCACAAAGCTGGCGTACCCCAGAGCGACCACCATTTAGCCTCCATCCAGTGCAGTACTTTCTGTTGTCAGGTGTCAGACACCCGCCAATTGGACACTGATAACTTATTCTGGAATTGTGGAGTCAGAGTCAGTTTTGGATATAGTAAAAGTCAGAGTTGATGTATTGGTGTTCTAAAATGTTACTAAGATCCAATTGAAATCTAATATTTGCTGAAAAAGAAGATGACTAAATAAAAATGGCTCTGGGGATAATATCACTCCTTAAGGAGTGAGCACCTTCACAGGCGTATGGAGACTTACAAAGCCTTTTTACAAAACATGCAATAAAATTAACACGTATTGAATAATAACTCTTTTTCTTTTTGCATTCTGCTTATTGTCCACATGAGATATTTACTTTTATGTTATAGTCTATTGTAATCATTTATCTATGGATAACAGATTAATATGGCAGTCAACTTAGTAGACATTGTAAGACAGCTACGATGTTAATACAAAGTATTAAACTGGATCCTCCTCCACATAACTGAGATTCTGTGAGATTGAAGACAATGTGAAACACACAAGGGAATCCAGCAAATGTTTCATGGTAATCCCAATGGAAGAATTCTTCAGATGTGTTCATGTGTATGTGACAATGATATGAATTCCATGGATGCTACATTCACATTCCCAGTGATCTTAAAGGACAAGAACATAAGCCATGAGTAGTGATCTAATGCTGATGGATAGCATATATATATATATATATATATATATATATATATCCTACAAGCTACAGGCGTAATGGCTTCTTTCCCTGTCACTTGTAGTATATGCCGCCACAATATACGCATGTGCGATTATATGTATATTGTAATCATGTCAGTACTCATTCTCTAATAATGATAACATAAGGATATATTTATTCATAAATTAGACCATAAATTAACGCCTTTTTACGCCATGCATGTCAATTTGTAAATGTGGAATGAAAAGAGGTCACGACCAGCTGCTTGGCCAGTATTTAGAGACATGCCATGAAATGCCAGTAGGTGGATGGAAAACCAATTGTAGAAACCTTTCTAGACATATTTAAAGGGAATTTGTCACCATGAAACTCAATAACAAGTCAGCCACTGTGCAATGTAGGAGATATTATGCTGAACACCAGTGGGTCAGGTGCAAACCTCCAACAGCACCATCTCCATGTTTAAATCGCTGCCCCTATGCACTGGAGTGATGACGTCTTCCTATTCCACAACTATGATGTTGCTTTCTGAATTCCTGCACATGTGCCTGGAGTCTTTTAATGTTCTGGTATCCAAAGAACTCTGCAAATCTGCAATAACTACAAAATAGTCACATCCTCTTTTGCAAACATTAGCATAAAATTAGGACATGAACTTAGAAAAAACCCCTGCAACCTGTAAATATGTCTTTCAGATAATCACTTGGATGGAGTGCAGAAGGGACTACAAGATCACCTGAAGGATACAGGATACTGACAATAATAGGCAAGAATCCAAAAGGAAGACACTCACCAGACCGAGACTAAGAAAAGCTGTCTTGGACAGTCACTACAAAGACATTTGTGAATGCTGTTTAGGACAGTCACCAAATATACTTGACAAGGATGTCTTGGACAGTGACTAGAGAGGTATTTGTAATGTCTGTTTTGGACATAGTTCTTTTTGAAGGCTGTCATGGACAATCACTACATAGCCTTGGGAAGGCTGTCTTGGAAAGTCAGTACATATATATTTGTGAAGGCTGTCTTGGACAGTTGCTACATTGGAGACTGTCTTGGACAGTTACTCCATAGACTTGGGAAGGCTGTCTTGGAAAGCCACTATAGAGACATTGTTGAAGACTGTCTTGGATAGTCACTACATAGACCTTTATGAAGGCTGTCTTGGCCAGTATAGGTTTATTATTTGGGTACTCAATGGCAGCAGCATTGTTTATCACTGTGTGGTGCTATAATGCAAATATATGCATTGTGGCCTGTGCCCAATAACAAAATACAGTTAAATTCTACAAATCCCAGCATACCTACAAATTTAGATGGAGTCACAATGGTTACGATGGGATTCAGCTTCTGTTTACACTTCAAGTCACTCTGGCAGTCACTGATTCAGAAGGTTACTGGAAGCCAGATTGTGTGATTTATAGGTGGAATGGAATTGCACCCATGACCTGAGTGAAGGAGGAGATATTGCCGGGCAGCTGGTTTCTAAATGGCAGCCAAATAAACGTTGACTGCTAGGAATTCCTGTGCACTGCCCCACTAGTACAGGTGGCCAGATTTATGTGTGCAGGGGTATGTAATACTTTTTGTTTAAAAAAAAAAAATATATATAAAAAATATAAATAAATATACAGTCCTATGAAAAAGTTTGGGCACCCCTATTAATCTTAATCATTTTTTGTTCTAAATATTTTGGTGTTTGCAACAGCCATTTCAGTTTGATATATCTAATAACTGATGGACACAGTAATATTTCAGGATTGAAATGAGGTTTATTGTACTAACAGAAAATGTGCAATATGCATTAAACCAAAATTTGACCGGTGCAAAAGTATGGGCACCCTTATCATTTTATTGATTTGAATTCCCCTAACTACTTTTTACTGACTTACTGAAGCACAAAATTGGTTTTGTAACCTCAGTGAGCTTTGAACTTCATAGCCAGATGTATCCAATCATAAGAAAAGGTATTTAAGGTGGCCAATTGCAAGTTGATCTCCTATTTGAATCTCCTCTGAAGAGTGGCATCATGGGCTACTCAAAACAACTCTCAAATGATCTGAAAACAAAGATTGTTCAACATAGTTGTTCAGGGGAAGGATACAAAAAGTTGTCTCAGAGATTTAACCTGTCAGTTTCCACTGTGAGGAACATAGTAAGGAAATGGAAGACCACAGGGACAGTTCTTGTTAAGCCCAGAAGTGGCAGGCCAAGAAAAATATCAGAAAGGCAGAGAAGAAGAATGGTGAGAACAGTCAAGGACAATCCACAGACCACCTCCAAAGAGCTGCAGCATCATCTTGCTGCAGATGGTGTCACTGTGCATCGGTCAACTATACAGCGCACTTTGCACAAATAGAAGCTGTATGGGAGAGTGATGAGAAAGAAGCCGTTTCTGCACGTATGCCACAAATAGAGTTGCCTGAGGTATGAAAAAGCACATTTGGACAAGGCAGCTTCATTTTGGAAACAAAAATTGAGTTGTTTGGTTATAAAAAAAGGCGTTATGCATGGCGTCCAAAAAGAAACAGCATTCCAAGAAAAACACATGCTACTCACTGTAAAATTTGGTGGAGGTTCCATCATGCTTTGGGGCTGTGTGGCCAATGCCGGCATCGGGAATCTTGTTAAAGTTGAGAGTCGCATGGATTCCACTCAGTATCAGCAGATTCTTGAGAATAATGTTCAAGAATCAGTGACGAAGTTGAAGTTACGCCGGGGATGGATATTTCAGCAAGACAATGATCCAAAACACCGCTCCAAATCCTCAGGCATTCATGCAGAGGAACAATTACAATGTTCTGGAATGGCCATCCCAGTCCCCAGACCTGAATATCATTGAACATCTGTGGGATGATTTGAAGCGGGCTGTCCATGCTCGGCGACCATCTAACTTAACTGAACTTGAATTGTTTGTCCAAAATACCTTTATCCAGGATCCAGGAACTGATTAAAAGCTACAGGAAGCGACTAGAGGCTGTTATCTTTGCAAAAGGAGGATCTACTAAATATTAATGTCACTTTTCTGTTGAGGTGCCCATACTTTTGCACCGGTCAAATTTTGGTTTAATGCATATTGCACATTTTCTGTTAGTACAATAAACCTCATTTCAATCCTGAAATATTACTGTGTCCATCAGTTATTAGATATATCAAACTGAAATGGCTGTTATAAACACCAAAATATTTAGAACTAAAAATGATTAAGATTAATAGGGGTGGCCAAACTTTTTCATAGGACTGTATATCCATATTTCACACACAGCCAAGGTACGAGACTACCTAATGGAGTTGGAAATTTCCGACTTCAGTGGAATAACCACTCAAATGCTGTGATCAATAGCGATCACGGCATGTGGGTGACCTAAGGACAAGACCCCCTGCCACCTCTTGGATCTCATCATGACAAACAAAAGAGTAAAAAAGTTATGTGTGTCATAATACAGTGATCCCAGGAAAATCACTCATTTTCAAAAAGTGTGATTTTATTTGTAAATCTGGTAAAGCCGGACAAAGCTGCCATGTTATTTTAATTTAGAGTGAACACTGTAAAAACAAAATGCAAAAAAATTATGATAGAAATTTGGATTTTTTCACACTACCCTGCCTCCTTAAGGGGTTCATCTTTAATCTTGCACAATTACTTTCCAAAGTGTTACCTTTTTTATTTTTATTTTTTTTTAATTTTAATAATTGGTTAGAGTTTGAAAATAATAATTTTTGACTGTGAAGATTAGATCATTTGGATGGTTTCGGTACTTGGTGCAGCTCCCAGTCATAGCAAGGGATTGATGTCAGCTTTTCTCTAGATACAAAATTTACTTATTTTTTGGAAGGATGTATTTAGTCAGTGTTTAATTGTCCAATAAGGAAGCTGGGAATAAGATCAGGAAAGTTGCAACTGAGAATAAAATTATTGATTGTGTGAGAAGGTGATAGGCAGAGTTCTGGAATCTCGCTATATCTTCTCCAAGTGTTTAACTTATGTGTGGTCCAGTGCGGGTCTTGAGTAGACCTCAGCTCCAGGTGTAGATCCTTGGCTCATTACTGGGCCAGAAAAAGGCTGCAGATCCTGCACTCCAGTGCAGATTCATGGGGTGAAAGGAAGTGTATGGGTCTATCTTGTAACCCTGAGTCTGGTGAGACAAAGTTGTGCTTGTTTTAGTATGGCTGGAAGTAAGACACATGTATAGTTAGGTTAACATTACTGTTTAGTTAGTCGCTCAGACGAGCAGGTTTTTTGTTTTTGCCTGGTTAAGGCTGTATTTTGTTTTGTTTATTTTGTGTCTGAAGTGAAGGTTTATTTATTTTCCTGTTTTTTTTCTAAATAAACCTGTTTGCTGCACATTTTGTATCCCTGTCTTGACTGTTTGGGCCCAAATCATTACTTCTACCGAGATAACTTCCCCACAGTTGTTACAGGCAGGAAACTCAAGAAAAACTGAAGAAGCCCCATTTTGATGGTTTGTACAGTATGTAGCATATGGGTGAAGGTATAATTTGCTGGCCCATTTCAATTCAGTATCAGGTGTCAAAACACTTCAGCTAGTTATATTGACTGAATTCAAATGGGCCTGTCCCTGATGGAGCTGCGGCTGCTATTGATTACAATGGCTCTATGGGGTCTGGTCCAGCAATGACTTATCCATATGAATTCAGTATTAAGAACCAAAACACTGCGGCCCATGAGAAATAATTCACTGAACTCATCTGCCAGGGCACTAACCCTACCTACTTAAAGTTTAAGAAATAGTTGTACTTCTAAGGATTGTTTCATAGCTGAATCAGTCACCTGACCTCAACCTGATTAGGCTGGGTTCACAGCTGCACTGTTATCTCTGTTTGGACCATGATTGTCAAAAATCAACCAGACGAAAAAGTCCAACGGTTTCAGTTTAAGAGAATCAACACCCGACAGGTCATATTGAATCAATGGGGCCAATCATTTTAGAAGTCCATGTCCTCTGAGGGCCCAGAACAACGGACACATGGGTGTAGATGTGAAAGTAGCATAAGCATGCTCTTCAGGTGCTGAAAACAAAATTGAAAGCAGAATGACCCAGAAACATGCAGAACCTCAAGGTGACTGCAATGAAGTCTTGACAAAGTATTTCAAGGGGGGAACTCAAAATTTAGTTTTACTTTGACTGCAACATATTTTCAACCATGTATTGAAAATAATTGTTATAATTCTACGTGGCTGTAAATTCTAAATGCATAATTCTAGAAAAGAAGAGAAAAAGGGGAAATTGAATGTGAAGTACAGTAGTTAAAGGTTGCTCCCACCTTAGGGCCAAATGCACTCGTGAGACACAACTCTTGTGTAAGCATATCAAATGGGATATCCTCTGATTCCTCTGCGGTATCCACACCCCTACAGAGTACCATTTTTGGGCAGATCAATTGATTCTAGAAGAATCCAGAGAAGTTGTGGTTCACGGTGCTGCTGTCTCAGTGCACAAGGACAAACAAGGCAAGTATATCAGTTTTTGTGTTTTTTATTGGAACACAATTGGATTTTTATTTAGGGAAAAGAACATGTTGAACCTCGGAACAATGTCTTCTTCAGGTCTTAAAACAGATAAACTTCAATTATTGAATCACGACAACTATGTCTGGGTGCTTGTCCTTCGTCAGTGCAAAGAAGGATATCCCTAAGTGCATGATGCAATCTCTTGAATTTAAGCTGAACATCTTCATTCAAGTCACATCTTGACAGATCAGTCGTAGTCGTGTACAACGAGAAAATTATTAAATATATGGCACTATCCAAATTCTTCACAGTAATAAGTAAAAGAATTGAGAATTAGTATTTTAGATACTACCGGTATCTAGTCTGCTGACTACCTGAGAGTCAGTATAAAGGTGGTCTATCCAACCTTCACCTTTTGTTCATGCCCAACAGTTGTATAAATAATAAAATGTGAACATGATATCTCAAATCACTACTAAACTACTGTGTGACATTCTAAATGCCATCTTGGTCACTTACATCATTTATAAAAGGCTATATTACAGCATATGATCATAGCAAAAACCTTGTATAATATATGTATCTGGGTCTCTGTTAAATATTACATAGACGTGTGACTATATATATTGTATATTGACTGTGTATATTGTAAAAGTATCTAATGCAATAGCTCAGTTAACCATTGTTACATTATTGTGCAATCACAAAATACTCCATTGCCCATTTATAATACTACTAGTCCTTTCATGTGTCACAGTGACCTTTGGGACCCCTCAGGCACTAGGCCATTGTGCGTCTACAACTTTACTACCCCTATAGCTACACCACTGGGTAGGACAAATGTAACAAATCTGTTCCCATAATCAAGCCCTGAAGATGATGGATGTTTTGAACTAGCAAACAGCTAATCTAATGGCATCGCAAATGAGTATAGTACTAGTGATATGTCAAAACTGTTGCAATAAACAGATGGATCTATAAAATGAGTATGCATGAAGTTATCTCTTAAACTTATTGACAGCCTGGTGTTATTAAAGGAAGAAGAACATAGCATGCTCTAGTAGTATCAGAGTCAGCTTTTGTAAGAACATTGGATTTTTGGATACGCATCTTACCCTTTCTATCATGTGCCATTGTTGAGGCCATGTGCTATATGTTTAAAACTATTTTTTAATGCGTCAAGTGTGAAATTAAGGTTTGAGATATCTGTGTAATATATATATATATATATATATATATATATATATATATATATATATCAAACTTCAAATATGGATATGGAGAAGTAAAATCAATAGAAGTGGAAAAAAATACAAAGGGAGAATTATTTTGAGCCTTATTGCCTATTCTCTCTTCCTTCTCTTTCAATTCTCCTCCTTCTATGTATATAAATACCTATATGTTTTCCATGTTCACGTGTTTCCTGGCTAAATTACCTGTGTGCATTTTGGATAGGGTGCAGAATCCTCTAGGGAAATCAGATGTCAAACACAGTGTGGGAAGATGGCCAGTGGAAGGTGATAAGTGAACAATAGGGCTGTCACCTTCACCCAAACAGCGAGGTCTTTGCTCAATTTGCCTGCAGGCTTTCTTTTGTGTTAATGTTATTCTTCATCATTTCCAGTTGTCAGTCTCTAAATCAGAGCCAGCATAACCCATAGGCACCTTCATTCTGACTTTTTTCATGCCCTGCTAATGAGGAGTAATCTCCTTTCTTCAGTGACAGGGCAAATTTCTCTTTCCGTTTCTAGATAGGCAAAGGATAAAAATTAAAATTAAACCTAAAGGTTAGAGAGAAGCGCAGTTGTATTGTTATTTCTAGCCACAGTGAAATGTTTGGAATGGTAGATTATTCTGTCCATCACCGCAGCATTTCTATCGACGGCTAAATTATTGCTTGATAAATAAAAGGTCCATATGATGTGGTGAGACACACTTGTAAATGATAGATGGTGCTCAAAGCAGGAAAGTGATGGAAATCATAGCTGATCTTTTACAGCGACTGAGACACAAGCTCATAGGCCACGTCCACGGTGCAGTGTGAATGCACAGTGATGGATCCAAGACAGAGCAAAAGGAAAGGTTTACTCCATGATCTTATGCCATGCTTTTATTTTTCTCCAATAAAAAGAAGAAAGAGATATATGGTCTCTCATATTTTTCTGTACCAACATACTGTATATGCCCAGCCAACAAAATAGGGAAAGGAAAAACACAGCTCACTCATGATGACTCCAGTATCAGCGATGACTGTAAGGTAATTGCAATAAGAGCAATTCCCCAGTAGCTGCTAGAGAACACTGGGTGGAGGGGCACAATAGACAGTGAGCCCTAAGCTGAACCCACCACTGCCCCTACCTGCTTGCCAGTCCTATCCTAAGTAATAGGTGGCAATTGGTGAACGGACTCTTCCTATATAAGTGACAACACAGAACGAGGACAAGACAAAAGAAGACAACAAAGGGAGGTCAGCTAGCCAAGGGTCCAATAACAGTCGAGCAATGCAGTACAGAATCAAAATCCAATAGAATAGTCAATAATGTAAGTCAGAGGTCAAAGGTCAGTAATACAATAACAGCAGACAGAGGAGCTAGCAGGGAAAAGCTATAAGGACAGAGTCTCAATAGCCAGCGAGTCAATGTGGGTGGATCTCCTGTATATAAAAAGCCCAGGACCAGCCCTAGACTTGATTGGAAGACAGGCTGTCAATCACACAACAAGACTAGAATTAACCATTTCATGAACAGAAGGAAACAAGGTGCAGGAGATGAGTGTGGTGGAAATTCAGTTACTGAGACAGAGCAGTGTTCACACAGTGCAACGAAAAACACTAAGCAAAGGACCAAACTGAACACGCCTCCTGCGCCGCAGTGAGTGAGTGTAGGGTGGCACAGAGACTCGAACAGGCAGAGACGTTACAGTAACACTGTCATTCTGGGACGACTCTGCACAGACTTGTAAACCCCATCGGCTTTGAGACAAAATGGACACAAAATAGAAGACATCCAGCAAAGGACTGATTCCGGTATAAAACGTAACTTTTAATGAGTTCAACATCTTATAAAAGTTAAAAAACATAGGGGGGAAAAAAAAACATGTCTGTACACTGTACACGGCTGACGCGTATTGGAGGTAGTCTCCTTAGTCATAGCCTGACATTCCAAATTTACTGTTCCCTTTTACAGACTCTTGATTACACATGCACCTGAGTAGAAACGCCAAATAACAACATATTAACCCATTAAGGAATTGTGAATATAACGACAAACAAAAACAAAGTGCAATGTGCAACAAACGCAAAAAAGCAGAAAGTAAAAAGAACTAAATCACAAATGAAAAAGAAATATAGAAAAAAAACTAAATAAAGAGAAAACAAACATTCAAACACATGTATATAAAAACTTGCGATACGACACCTGGATGACTCGCTCACTAGATAAAGGAAGAAATTAATCCAATATAGTTTTCATTCCATGATCCAACCTTCCATTCAAAATAATTTACTCCAAAAAGTAATTACCTATAATAACAAGCTCATAGCAATATGTAACCCATAACAAATATGGCTACCAATGATAACTTTATTGCAATGAGCATGCGCAAAACAGATGGTTAAATCATTGGTTGAGATATGACGTCCAGCCGAAGAAGGAAGGGAGGATGCAGAAGAAGACAGGCGGCACTGGAGTCGGTTTTCGAGCAGCAATGGGGACGCCCCCATCGCATCTCCTGCGCTGGGGGACGCCCCCATCGCTGCAAGAGAACTAATTAGCATACCGGTACAAACCGGTATTTCGAATGAACGGCGCGGCGGAGATCACTTCCAAAGGTAGGAGATGAATAGCCTTTCTAAAGGCTATCCCGACGTGTTACCTAGAAAAAAAAACTTTTTTAATGGTAGAATCCCTTTAACAACTTAAATACAGACTTTTTAGCTAAGGCTCCAAATTGTGGAAAAGCTGCATTTTGTGTTGTAGATTTTGCTGCAGTTTTTTGAGCCAGAAAAAAATGCTTTCTTCATATTTCATGTTCCTTTTCAAGCCACTGGACTTTGGCTCAAAAACACACTGCAAAATCTGCAACAAAAAGCAGCTTTTTTTGCAACATGGGGCCTTAGCCTTTAAGATGCTCTTTACATCACACCCTTTGTGAGAATGCAACAATTTTTGCAACTTTTTTTAAAAGTTGCATTTGATAAATCTGGCCTATATTAACTCAATAGGGTGACCCTTGTTTTTGCCAATTTTTATGTCAGTCCTAGCCTCTGCCCAGGACTTTGTTGTTGGCATCAATGATCCACCTAGATTCAGCAATTTGCTGCCGTCGATAGTTCGCCTGCTCTGGCATTTCGGCAGCTCTCAAGCTGGCCTGCCATTTAACTCGTTCCTTGTGCTGTGCTTGCGATTGTTTCGGCATCTCAGCAGCTTGCTGGGACACCATATAATGAGCATCTTGTTGGCATCAATGATCTGCCTGCTCCGGTGTTTCGGTAACTCTCAAGCTGGCTTGCTGCTGAACTTATTCCTCACACTGTGCCTGTGATTGTTCCGGCATCTCAGCAGCTCACTGGGATGCCATATAAGGAGTGTGTTGTTGGCATCGATGATCCCCCTCGGCTTTGCTTGAGGAAAAGTCTGTTGACTTCTGGCTACCTTCACAGATTTTGTTGTTTTAGAATTTTGTGACAAATTAGATTTTCTTTTTCCAGGTATGTTTAAAATTAGAAAACTGCCAATTTGGATTAAAGGTGTTTTCCCTTCCAGTGTGTCAGCACTGCCTGGAGCAGATCAGATAATATGCAAACTCATGTACAGAATGGACTCAGGGTTAGCTAAGTGTTTACACAGAGAGATAACAGACCTGGCTTTATCAGTACCTGAGATAAGCTGCTGCAAGAGCAGTTTAATATAGCATGTGAACATAAATTCATAAAGTCGAAAAGCCATGTCATTACTGGGATAAAAAGTAGCCTATGTGTTAATTGAGGTTACAAACTATCTATGTGCCAAATTTCATCCAAATCCACTCAGCCGTTTTTGCGTGATCGAGTAACAAACATCCAAACGTTCACATTTATATATTAAGTAGGAGGATTTAGGACTTCATACATTCCACAGGTAACTCAGTCTCATTTCATAGAACATGTGATTATGGACCAACATGTAATGCACTTCAATTAAAAATATTACTGCTTTTTACCCAAAAAACCTTTATAAATTTCCTTTCTGACTTCTAGCTAATTTACAGTTGACTCCTTACATCCCTAGTGGCCAGACAGAGGGATGGTGAGGTGAGGGGAGGGGTTTTCTCTCTTCACGCAGTGAATGCAGATGGGAGGGGCTGATTCTACTTATAACCTTACAGATACCTGTAATCTACAAGGACTACACATGAGAGAAGCAAAACAACAAAAAAATTGTGGTTAATTTTTTTCCCCCTCTGTGACGCTCACCATATGGGAATTTTTTTCTTTTAGAAGTTTGTTGATCGGTCATTTTCGGACACATGGATACCTAATGTGCATGTGTTTTACTTTTTTTTTTTTTTTTACTTTGATATGTGATCTAGGGAAAGGGGTGATTTGAATCTTTAATTATTTTAATTTTTTATTTTATATAGAGCAGCCTGTAATAGAATTTAATAGGCTCCCAAATATCATAGTAATAGATCGCTGGCCTCTGATCTCATTCAATCCATGGCGATCCTCTTCAAAGTGGCGGCACCCATATCCTGCCAGGAAATTAACACCTTGGTCATCTTTGAGCAAGGTGTCAGGAGCCTTAGGCTCTGTTCCCACGGAGCAACGTGCTGCGCATTCAGACACGTATACACGTGTCAGAGTGTGAGCGCTCAAAACACATCCTGTTCACTTCGATGTGTGCCATCTTACGCACGCTACACATTGAAATCAATGGGTTAAAAAGCCTCCCATTGATTTCAATGTGTAGCGCCCGTAAGCCAGCACACATTGAAGTAAATGGGATCTGTTTTGAGTGCTCACACTCTGAAACGTGTATACGTGTCTGAATGTGTGACGCGTTATTCCGTGGGAACGGAGCCTTAGTGCCTCCAATCAATATAATCAGTATAATAGTTTATAATATAACAGAGACTCAGCAGTTATGGTGGCTTCTCACCTCTTGTGCAACCGCTACATTTAAATACTCAACATCTACCATTCTATTATGGCAGATGCTCAGAAGGGGTTAATACAGATGGTAAATATTTGTATCTTGCATTTTAGATAAATTAAATTAAATATTATTTATTTATTATTATTTCCTATTTTCCTTAAATAATCACTTACTTCTTGCATAAGTAAATATATGAAACTTTGAAATATGTCTTATCTGAGAAAAATGCTTCTTTCTCCACTTATCCGTTTTTTTCCCTCCTGATTCCTACTGTAAGTGGACATTCACCCTGAAATCACTGCTGAATTTCATCTTGGTCTTTCAAGACGGACTGTCAGCTCACTGAAATATCAAAATACAGGTGTCCATAAAAGTTGATTGAAAGGGGGTGGAAGGAACGCTGAGAGAGGCAAGGCAAAGAGGCTGCTGGACCTAAAAGTAAGTTTTATATATCATCCCAAGTATTTTTACTACATCAAAACTGTTCAGTACTAAAGTGGTAACTTTAGCAAAATGTTTACTGCAATAGAAATAAAAAAAAGTATCCATCAAGAAGACAGCTATAGAAAGCAAAGCGGGCATGGAGCCTGAGAGGCAGACTGTGTCACATATGAAGACCCCAGTATTAGTAATGACAGGAAATAGGTTAGGACCCTGTTACAGTACATTTTTTTTGTATGAGGAGGGGTCCAGCAGCATCGATGTGAATATATCTGACATTAACTATTGCTTAAATTTCAAACTTCCAAATGAAGGGACAATGTTAGTTTTTGGATACAAATGCTGTATAAATAATTTCACTAAATAGCAGGATCAGTTTTGAGTATTATTGTGAGTTTCTTCTCTCAATATTAAACAAGTTCTTGTAATATAATATGTGTATAAAATGTAATCAAACCAACAGACATTCTTCAAAATAGTATACCGTATATACTCGAGTATAAGCCGACCCGAATATAAGCCGAGATTCCTAATTTTACCACAATAAACTGGGAAAACTTATTGACTCGAGTATAAGCCGAGGGGGGGGGATCCACCACTGCAGATAAAGTCTGGTCATGTGCATTACAGCTCAGTAACTGCATGGGGATCATAGTAATAGCAGTTAACCCCATCATATCCTTCACATTAACCCCCTGTGTGCCTCACATAAGAGTTACTGATATGTGGGACATATGGAGGTAATAATTAGGTATCTTCATAATTAAGGTCCTTCATTAGTACCCTCATGTGTCTCACATATTAGTAACCCTTATATGGGGCACACAGGGGTTAATATGAGGGACATGATGGGGTTAACTGTTATTAATGTGAGGCACATGGAGTTACTGATACTAAATGAATAACCCCAAATGCCTGACATTACTAGGCAGAGTAACTATAGGAAGGTCCCTGTGTGTGTCACATTACTGTAGCTTCCTCTCCTCCATACAACAGACATCTTCCATAAGACACAATGAATCCTGGCCACTCATCTGCAGGGTAGATTATAAATCCTAGTGAGTTAAAGGACCTCTGATGATGTCATGATCATGTGATCGGACTCTGGTGTGGGCGGAGCTATTAGGATTTATACTCAACCTTATCTGCAGATGTTACATACCAGTGGCTACAGGACCTTTGATGATATCACATTCACGTGACCCCATGACAAGCCAATAACAAAGCAGTAGCACGAAAGGACCTCCCCTTTCCAGGTCCTTCCAGTTTTCTGTGCTCCATGGATCCTGACTCGTGTATAAGCCAAGGAGAGCTTTTTTAGCGTGAAAAATGTACTGAAAAAGTTGGCTTATACTCGAGTATATACAGCAACTAAAACGTACATCTAGCTCTGCAAAACAGACGCTCTATGCTTCCCTGTATCCGGCAATATAAAAAGTTATGTTGGTCAAAATATGGCAAGTCCTAGAAAATATATATATTTTTTTGCAAAGTTTTGGATTTTTTAAAGGGGTTTAAACATGAATAAAACTATATAGATTTGAAATCCCTGCCATCATATCAACTCATAGAATACAGGTGAAGAAAAGAAAAACAATAGTGGAAAAGTCCCAGATCCACCCCAAGTGGATATAAATTTAAAAATTTACTTTTATTAGTCTCAAAAAGTTAAAATATAGAAACACCCTTCATAAATAATTGTGCACAGATAGGTGATTTAAAAATCACTGACTATGTATATAGCTGCAGCTCCAGTCCTTCTGTTCTTTTTCAAATTCAGGACTATATAGCTTAACTGCTTACAGCTTACAGGGCTCGGGAAAAGGGGGGGCGTGGCATGGTCCGCATCACTCCGTATGATTGGTTTTTTGATGCGCATGGAAGTCCGGGGAATGAAGGGCGGCATACTCAGAGGGCTTGGTCCGTGGATTATCTCCCTATTGGTGGATGTAACCAAGGGAGGCTTTGTTTTTAGTCTATTTGAAGCTGAGTAGCGGCGCGCTGACACGCGGCCGTATACTAGTGCCGAGGGGGAGCAGGGCTGCATATGGGCTCTTCAAAATATCTTTGCTAATACGTTATACACCTCTGATGAATGGCTACAAGATTGGGCAGCTAGGAAACGTGTTAGGTGTTGCGATAGTAACAGATTTAGGGACTAGATGATCTCTTGAACTGAGCTATACTGAAAGGGATTATATAGGACCTAAGCTAACTTTGGCAGAATAGGTGTTTCTCTCCACTAGGAAGACGCTATTAGGGTGCATTCACACTACGTATACTGAAGCTGAAATGAATGGAGCTGCTTTATACGCCGCTTATTCTGAACGTGTTTTACGTTCAGAATAAGCTTCAGTATACGTAGTGTGAATGTACCCTTACTTAGGCTTCCCTGGTTCGAGTTAGATCTTACTAGTAGGGGGAGGTTTTTGATTGCTGCCCCACCTGGCAGATCTTATTATAATGTTATGGGACCTAACAATATTGAACTAATAAGTAATGAGATACAATAAGTAAAAATCAGTGGCTGTATCTAGTTTAGTCCCATTTCATTTATTTTATCATTTGACATTTATACTGCAGTTAAGCTATATAGTCCTGAATTTGAAAAAGAACAGAAGGACTGGAGCTGCAGCTATATACATAGTCAGTGATTTTTAAATCACCTATCTGTGCACAATTATTTATGAAGGGTGTTTCTATATTTTAACTTTTTGAGACTAATAAAAGTGAATTTTTAAATTTATATCCTCTTGGGGTGGATCTGGGACTTTTCCACTGTTGTTTTTCTTTTCTGATTTTTTTGAGGGTACCTGCTATTGTTAATACATTTTTGGCATAGAATACAGGTGAAGTGTCATTTTTGCTGAACAGAGAACGCCGTATAAACAAACCTACAGTATCTACAGCCGGAGCTGCCTACCCAATCTCTATGTACATAGCGCTCAATGAGTGCTGTATATATATCTATGAGTGCCGCCATGATGCGGCCGCCCTCTGACCTGGCGGTCACGTGATCCATGAGATCAGCATGTGTTAGAGCTGCTGGGTCCTACAGGACTCAGATCAGCTCTATAGTCATGAGCAGGAGGCTGTATCATTATCATGAAACTGGAGCTAAATGTACCAACCCAGTTATAGGGGAAATCAACCTTCTCCCCCCCAAAAAAAAAGTAATCAGATGGGGACGCAATGTAAAAAAAGAAGAAAATAAATTGCTGGAAAAGTTTTTAAAAAATAAATAAATTAAAAAAAGAAATAAAATAATATGCCAATAAAACGGCCCTAATTAACCCCTTCCCGCCGATGGCATTTTTTGATTTTCGTTTTTCGTTTTTGACTCCCCTCCTTCTAAACCCCATAACTTTTTTATTTCTCCGCTCCCAGAGCCATATGAGGTCTTAATTTTTGCGGGACAAATTTTTCTTCATGATGCTACCATTAATTATTCTATATAATGTACTGGGAAGCAAGAAAAAAAATTCAGAATGGGGTGGATTTGAAGAAAAAATGCATTTCTGCGACTTTCTTACAGGCTTTGGTTTTACGGCGTTCACTGTGCAGCCAAAATGACATGTCCTCTATATTCTGTGTTTCGGTACAGTTCCAGGGATACCAAATTTATATGGTTTTATTTACATTTTAACCCATAAAAAAATTCCAAAACTGTGTTAAAAAAATTTTTTTTCTAAAAGTCGCAATATTCCGACGGCCGTAACTTTTTTATACGTAAGTGTACGGGGATGCATAGGGAGTCTTTTTTTGCGGGGCTGGGTGTACTTTTTAGTTCTACCATTTTCGGGAAATGTTATTGCTTTGATCACTTTTTATTCAATTTTTTATCAGAATCAAAACAGTGAGAAAACGGCGGTTTGGCAATTTTCGACTATTTTTACCGCTACGGCGTTTACCGAACAGGAAAAATATTTTTATAGATTTGTAGAGCGGACGATTTCGGACACGGGGATACCTAACATGTATATGTTTCACAGATTTAACTACTTTTATATGTGTTCTAGGGATAGGGGGGTGATTTGAACTTTTAATACTTTTTATTTTTTTTATATTTTTTTTTACTTTTTTAAATTTTTTTCTTTTTGCATTTATTAGACCCCCTAGGGGTGTTGAACCCCAGGGGGTCTGATCACTAATGCAATGCATTACAATGCAAATGCATTGCAATGCATTACAAAAAATCATCCTTTTTTTTGCAGGCTGCATAGACCAGCCTGCAAAAGAGAGGATTTGCAGACAAGCCTGGGAGCCTGTACAAGGCTCCCAGCTGTCATGGCAACAGGACGTCAGCCCTGGAGCATGCTCCAGGAGCCGGCGATCCCTGGCAAAATGGCGGCGCCCATGCGTCGCCGGGAAAATGGCGCCTCCGGCGCCTTTGAACGCGTCGCCGGAGGGGTTAATGCTTCCGATCGGTCCAGGGACCGATCGGAGGCATTAGAGCCGGTTGTCTACTGCTTAAAGCAGTAGACACCCGGCGGCTATGGCGGCCGCCCGGCTCCCGGGCAGTCGCCATAGTTACAGACCCGACATGCGCCGTACTATTACGACGCATGTCGGGAAGGGGTTAAAGGTTATAGCCCCACCCCCAACAACACCATAAAAAAATAAAAATGACCATAAGGGAGGGTTCACACGGTGTAACGTGCCGCGTGATGTGGCACGTCTACGCTGTGGGAGCTTTTGCTGGCCGTACACGCTCCCATTGATTTCAATAGGAGCAGGGATCGTATGCGCTGCGCTATTTTGCAGCCGTGATTTTGCAAAAGCTCCCGCGGCGTACACTTGCCATATCACACGGCACGTTACACCATGTGAACCCTCCCTAACGGAGTTGTAAAAACTATTTAAAAAAGTTTTTTAGTAGCACTTTCTATTACTAGATAAAAAGGAATGAAATGTGAAAAATTTGTGCTTATATTAAAAAAACAAAACACATGCAAAAATAAAAACAACATAAAAATAAAGCCCTATGTGTCACCGAAAAAAGACGCAGAAATTAGTTAAATAACGCATATGATAAAAATGTTACAGCCCCCAAAACCACACGTACAAAAAAACGGAAAATGTGTCTGGTCCTGGACCAGTACTGAAGTGGTTAAGTTAATGTAACTAATATCCTCAACAATTCATCTGGAAATATTTTCGTATATCTTTTGAATATTATAAGATCACTTTAAATTGAGCAGTCTGAGAAAAAAAAAACGTGAAAGGAAAAATTGCAGCATATGCATTAAGCAACTGTTCAGAGATTGAACACCCATTAGATTTAACATGAAGAGTCTCCATCTGCTGCTTAAGTACTGACCATATTATTTAATTAAGCGTGGGAATTTCATTATTTAATGCCCTTCTTCACAAAAGTTGAACCCTGTTTAATTATATTTCTTCAAAGAAGGTATTTATTTAGCAATGCTATAACCAGGTCCTCCGAAGCCAAGAACACATTTTCAATATACTTTAGTTTTAGTACAAATTTTTTAGCATCTTATAGTCTTATTTGACCGGAAAAGTTTTGCTTTTTTGTTTGATTTTTTGTTTTATTTTATGTTACATGCAATGTAAATTTCCATATTACACTGACTATATAACGGTATTATAGTTCAGTTAGCAAAGCAACAGGAGCAACAGGAAACAGAGACATAGACACTAGGCATAAGTATTCAAGCTGCTCACCCATTACAGATATAGTGCGCATGTATAAGCCACAGTACTCAGATGGTGGGAAAGTACAAACTTTATGGAACTTGTCAGGCCATCCTCAATGTTGACAGATAATGTTTTCATAAAGTATCACTATATTAGTGATAGATGGTGGTGTTAGCCATCACGTTTCTTTGTGGTATGTCCGCTGTTCTTAGTCTAGTATGCCAAACAAGGTAATTTTTAGAGATGAGCGAACACTAAAATGTTCGAGGTTCGAAATTCGATTCGAACAGCCGCTCACTGTTCGAGTGTTCAAATGGGTTTCGAACCCCATTATAGTCTATGGGGAACATAAACTCGTTAAGGGGGAAACCCAAATTCGTGTCTGGAGGGTCACCAAGTCCACTATGACACCCCAGGAAATGATACCAACACCCTGGAATGACACTGGGACAGCAGGGGAAGCATGTCTGGGGGCATAAAAGTCACTTTATTTCATGGAAATCCCTGTCAGTTTGCGATTTTCGCAAGCTAACTTTTCCCCATAGAAATGCATTGGCCAGTGCTGATTGGCCAGAGTACGGAACTCGACCAATCAGCGCTGGCTCTGCTGGAGGAGGCGGAGTCTAAGATCGCTCCACACCAGTCTCCATTCAGGTCCGACCTTAGACTCCGCCTCCTCCGGCAGAGCCAGCGCTGATTGGCCGAAGGCTGGCCAATGCATTCCTATGCGAATGCAGACTTAGCAGTGCTGAGTCAGTTTTGCTCAACTACACATCTGATGCACACTCGGCACTGCTACATCAGATGTAGCAATCTGATGTAGCAGAGCCGAGGGTGCACTAGAACCCCTGTGCAAACTCAGTTCACGCTAATAGAATGCATTGGCCAGCGCTGATTGGCCAATGCATTCTATTAGCCCGATGAAGTAGAGCTGAATGTGTGTGCTAAGCACACACATTCAGCACTGCTTCATCATGCCAATACAATGCATTAGCCAGTGCTGATTGGCCAGAGTACGGAATTCGGCCAATCAGCGCTGGCTCTGCTGGAGGAGGCGGAGTCTAAGGTCGGACCTGAATGGAGACTGGTGTGGAGCGATCTTAGACTCCGCCTCCTCCAGCAGAGCCAGCGCTGATTGGCCGAATTCCGTACTCTGGCCAATCAGCGCTGGCCAATGCATTCTATTAGCCCGATGAAGTAGAGCTGAATGTGTGTGCTAAGCACACACATTCAGCACTGCTTCATCACGCCAATACAATGCATTAGCCAGTGCTGATTGGCCAGAGTACGGAATTCGGCCAATCAGCGCTGGCTCTGCTGGAGGAGGCGGAGTCTAAGATCGCTCCACACCAGTCTCCATTCAGGTCCGACCTTAGACTCCGCCTCCTCCGGCAGAGCCAGCGCTGATTGGCCGAAGGCTGGCCAATGCATTCCTATGCGAATGCAGACTTAGCAGTGCTGAGTCAGTTTTGCTCAACTACACATCTGATGCACACTCGGCACTGCTACATCAGATGTAGCAATCTGATGTAGCAGAGCCGAGGGTGCACTAGAACCCCTGTGCAAACTCAGTTCACGCTAATAGAATGCATTGGCCAGCGCTGATTGGCCAATGCATTCTATTAGCCCGATGAAGTAGAGCTGAATGTGTGTGCTAAGCACACTCATTCAGCACTGCTTCATCACGCCAATACAATGCATTAGCCAGTGCTGATTGGCCAGAGTACGGAATTCGGCCAATCAGCGCTGGCCAATGCATTCTATTAGCCCGATGAAGTAGAGCTGAATGTGTGTGCTAAGCACACACATTCAGCACTGCTTCATCACGCCAATACAATGCATTAGCCAGTGCTGATTGGCCAGAGTACGGAATTCGGCCAATCAGCGCTGGCTCTGCTGGAGGAGGCGGAGTCTAAGGTCGGACCCGAATGGAGACTGGTGTGGAGCGATCTTAGACTCCGCCTCCTCCAGCAGAGCCAGCGCTGATTGGCCGAATTCCGTACTCTGGCCAATCAGCACTGGCTAATGCATTGTATTGACGTGATGAAGCAGTGCTGAATGTGTGTGCTTAGCACACACATTCAGCTCTACTTCATCGGGCTAATAGAATGCATTGGCCAGCGCTGATTGGCCGAATTCTGTACTCTGGCCAATCAGTGCTGGCCAATGCATTCTATTAGCTTGATGAAGCAGAGTGTGCACAAGGGTTCAAGCGCACCCTCGGCTCTGATGTAGCAGAGCCGAGGCTGCACAAGGGTTCAAGCGCACCCTCGGCTCTGATGTAGGAGAGCCGAGGGTGCACTTGAACCCTTGTGCACCCTCAGCTCTGCTACATCAGAGCCGAGGGTGCGCTTGAACCCTTGTGCACACTCTGCTTCATCAAGCTAATAGAATGCATTGGCCAGCGCTGATTGGCCAATGTATTCTATTAGCCTGATGAAGTAGAGCTGAATGTGTGTGCTAAGCACACACATTCAGCTCTACTTCATCGGGCTAATAGAATGCATTGGCCAGCGCTGATTGGCCAGAGTACGGAACTCGACCAATCAGCGCTGGCTCTGCTGGAGGAGGCGGAGTCTAAGATCGCTCCACACCAGTCTCCATTCAGGTCCGACCTTAGACTCCGCCTCCTCCAGCAGAGCCAGCGCTGATTGGCCGAATTCCGTACTCTGGCCAATCAGCACTGGCTAATGCATTGTATTGGCGTGATGAAGCAGTGCTGAATGTGTGTGCTTAGCACACACATTCAGCTCTACTTCATCGGGCTAATAGAATGCATTGGCCAGCGCTGATTGGCCGAATTCCGTACTCTGGCCAATCAGCACTGGCTAATGCATTGTATTGGCGTGATGAAGCAGTGCTGAATGTGTGTGCTTAGCACACACATTCAGCTCTACTTCATCGGGCTAATAGAATGCATTGGCCAATCAGCGCTGGCCAATGCATTCTATTAGCGTGAACTGAGTTTGCACAAGGGTTCTAGTGCACCCTCGGCTCTGCTACATCAGATTGCTACATCTGATGTAGCAGTGCCGAGTGTGCATCAGATGTGTAGTTGAGCAAAACTGACTCAGCACTGCTAAGTCTCTGCATTCGCATAGGAATGCATTGGCCAGCCTTCGGCCAATCAGCGTTGGCTCTGCCGGAGGAGGCGGAGTCTAAGGTCGGACCTGAATGGAGACTGGTGTGGAGCGATCTTAGACTCCGCCTCCTCCAGCAGAGCCAGCGCTGATTGGTCGAGTTCCGTACTCTGGCCAATCAGCGCTGGCCAATGCATTCTATTAGCCCGATGAAGTAGAGCTGAATGTGTGTGCTTAGCACACACATTCAGCTCTACTTCATCAGGCTAATAGAATACATTGGCCAATCAGCGCTGGCCAATGCATTCTATTAGCTTGATGAAGCAGAGTGTGCACAAGGGTTCAAGCGCACCCTCGGCTCTGATGTAGCAGAGCTGAGGGTGCACAAGGGTTCAAGTGCACCCTCGGCTCTCCTACATCAGAGCCGAGGGTGCGCTTGAACCCTTGTGCAGCCTCGGCTCTGCTACATCAGAGCCGAGGGTGCGCTTGAACCCTTGTGCACACTCTGCTTCATCAAGCTAATAGAATGCATTGGCCAGCACTGATTGGCCAGAGTACAGAATTCGGCCAATCAGCGCTGGCCAATGCATTCTATTAGCCCGATGAAGTAGAGCTGAATGTGTGTGCTAAGCACACACATTCAGCACTGCTTCATCACGCCAATACAATGCATTAGCCAGTGCTGATTGGCCAGAGTACGGAATTCGGCCAATCAGCGCTGGCTCTGCTGGAGGAGGCGGAGTCTAAGATCGCTCCACACCAGTCTCCATTCAGGTCCGACCTTAGACTCCACCTCCTCCAGCAGAGCCAGCGCTGATTGGCCGAATTCCGTACTCTGGCCAATCAGCACTGGCTAATGCATTGTATTGGCGTGATGAAGCAGTGCTGAATGTGTGTGCTTAGCACACACATTCAGCTCTACTTCATCGGGCTAATAGAATGCATTGGCCAATCAGCGCTGGCCAATGCATTCTATTAGCGTGAACTGAGTTTGCACAGGGGTTCTAGTGCACCCTCGGCTCTGCTACATCAGATTGCTACATCTGATGTAGCAGTGCCGAGTGTGCATCAGATGTGTAGTTGAGCAAAACTGACTCAGCACTGCTAAGTCTCTGCATTCGCATAGGAATGCATTGGCCAGCCTTCGGCCAATCAGCGTTGGCTCTGCCGGAGGAGGCGGAGTCTAAGGTCGGACCTGAATGGAGACTGGTGTGGAGCGATCTTAGACTCCGCCTCCTCCAGCAGAGCCAGCGCTGATTGGTCGAGTTCCGTACTCTGGCCAATCAGCGCTGGCCAATGCATTCTATTAGCCCGATGAAGTAGAGCTGAATGTGTGTGCTTAGCACACACATTCAGCTCTACTTCATCAGGCTAATAGAATACATTGGCCAATCAGCGCTGGCCAATGCATTCTATTAGCTTGATGAAGCAGAGTGTGCACAAGGGTTCAAGCGCACCCTCGGCTCTGATGTAGCAGAGCTGAGGGTGCACAAGGGTTCAAGTGCACCCTCGGCTCTCCTACATCAGAGCCGAGGGTGCGCTTGAACCCTTGTGCAGCCTCGGCTCTGCTACATCAGAGCCGAGGGTGCGCTTGAACCCTTGTGCACACTCTGCTTCATCAAGCTAATAGAATGCATTGGCCAGCACTGATTGGCCAGAGTACGGAATTCGGCCAATCAGCGCTGGCCAATGCATCCCTATGGGAAAAAGTTTATCTCACAAAAATCACAATTACACACCCGATAGAGCCCCAAAAAGTTATTTTTAATAACATTCCCCCCTAAATAAAGGTTATCCCTAGCTATCCCTGCCTGTACAGCTATCCCTGTCTCATAGTCACAAAGTTCACATTCTCATATGACCCGGATTTGAAATCCACTATTCGTCTAAAATGGAGGTCACCTGTTTTCGGCAGCCAATGACTTTTTCCAATTTTTTTCAATGCCCCCGGTGTCGTAGTTCCTGTCCCACCTCCCCTGCGCTGTTATTGGTGCAAAAAAGGCGCCAGGGAAGGTGGGAGGGGAATCGAATTTTGGCGCACTTTACCACGTGGTGTTCGATTCGATTCGAACATGGCGAACACCCTGATATCCGATCGAACATGTGTTCGATAGAACACTGTTCGCTCATCTCTAGTAATTTTAGGTTTCGGGGAAATTGAAATCTGTTACATCGACACTGGAAAAGATCCTGTTACAGATAGTAGCCATGAATGGAGAAACCTAGATCAGGTACCGAATGTCCTCCACATGCAATTACATTTATGACAAGCAGAGGTGTAGACAGGTGCAGACAAGTCAGTTAAATAAGACTGGTTCATCATGAATAGCTGTATCAATTTGTTATTGGGGAAACACTTAAAGTGGAACTTTCTCCACCTCTGCCCATCCCAGTGGTTTGCATCAAGCAATAGGCACTACTGCGCTTACTTCAGCACAGGTAGGCAAGGAGTGTGAATCTGAGCTCTGACACTGTCTACCTCTGAATCATGCCTCCTTTCCTTCTCCTGCCTGGCACTGCCCACTGGACAGCATAGAGCCTAAGTAGCATATTAGGTACCAAAAACTATCTGCACTGATTGCTCAGGAATGGTGGGAGTTAGAGCAAAGAATTCCAACAATGCCAGAATCAGTGGAACAGCATCTATTAACAGACACTAAGATGTAAATTTGGTGTAGGTGGGGAAAAGTCCTCTTTAAATGGGAATTAAAGTCATTTTTTGGGACTAAAATATTGATGTCCTGTCAATAGAATAGACCATCAAAATAAGATCAGTGGGGTCCAACACCTGACTCACTCAAGATCAAGCATTGGTATATCTTCACTGCTTACCAAGCACAGGGTGACACATAATATAGTGACTGTGCTTGGTATTGCAGCTCAGACCTATTCACAGGAAAGTGACTTTTACTGCCAATCTGCTGCTGCTCAGCTCTGTCATGTCTGATGATGTCACCTGGCTTCAGCTGTCCCCACCTTCCTTCACTTCTGGGTGCAGTATGACATCATCAGACATGCACAGTACAATTAGTGGGCGGAGCTGAGCAGCAGATAGCTGCAGTGTTTGATGGACTCAATGGCCCAGGTTTACTATTGTGGTTACGACTAGACACTGGCATAAACCTAGCCCATCTTTGGCACAAGATGGGGCATCTAATTAGGGCTAAAATTAGGAAATCTAAGAGGCATTTTTCTTTATTTCTGCATTTAGTTCTTCATTTTCTTTTCTTTTAAGAAACAGGCAAGTTACATTTATAAAGCTTGTAATCAGAAAAGAAAAGTACATTCTGATATCCTAAAAAATAACATAAGTGATCTGCAAGTCATCATGTTGTGGTTGAATGATTGTCATAGACGGTGACATTGAACATTTAGTACCAATACAAGAAAAACCTTCAGAATGAAAACATTTATTATAATATAATAAAAGGAGCTCTGTTTAACATCTCATAATATGTAGAAATTAGTGAGGTAAATGGGAAATCGAGGAAGGTTAAGGGAAACCCTGTTGATATGTTTGTAAAATTCAATAGGTAAGAGAGTATAATTGTTAGAGGAAAGTCCACCAGAAAGGGTGCAACAGTTACAGCACAGTTAGATACCACAGTAAGATCAGGCCAACACGACCTGCTTGCGATGTTAAGTCTTGCTGCCCGCTATTGATTTGAAATACTTGGTAAGCTCTGTATTCATTTGCATGGAAAGAGCTACCCAGCTTATGAATAGCAAACAGCTCCTACCTCACCCCGTCCCCACCGCTATGCAAACAGTTCAATGTGATAGTGTTATTTTGTGTGGCTTATTTTTAAAGGTGACTGGTAGTAACTAGAGATGAGCGAGTAGTACTCAATCGAGTAGGTATTAGATCGAATACTACAGTATTTGAAATACTCGTACTCGATCGAGTACCATTCCCTGTTCAAATGTAAAAGTTTGATGCAGAACCAGCATTGATTGGCCGAATGCTATACAGTTGGCCAATCAACGCTGGTTCTTCTCCTACCTTTAGAAGTCTTCTCCGTGCAGCTTCCCCACGGCGTCTTCCGTCTCTTCATTCACTCTGCCAGGCATCGGGCCTGGTCAGAGCCGACTGCACATGTCCGCTTTTAATGCGGGCATGCGCAGTCGGCTCTGCCCAGGCCCGATGCCTGGCAGAGTGAATGAAGAGCCGGAAGACGCTGCGGGGACGCTGCAAGGAGAAGACTGCACAGAGGATCCAGCCCAACCCTCACTCGTGGACTTGGTAAGTATAATTTGATCGTTGCCTAACCCTGAAACGAGCATTTCCCCCCCATAGACTATAATAGGGTTCAATATTCGATTCGAAAAGTCGAATATAGAGGGGCTACTCGAAACGAATATCGAACCTCGAACATTTTACTGTTCGCTCATCTCTATTAGTAACCCTTGTTACATAGCTTATGCAGGGACTCCTATGTAACTTTAAGAGTCCCTACATTAGCTCCTTCTGGCACAAAGGACCTTTCAGGTGAGACAAAATTCAGTCTGATCTCAGAATACAAACAAGAGTTCATTCAAAGGGCTCGTTCACATCTGCTCCCAGGTGTCCGTTATGCAGGTTTCCGTTTCCTGCATAAAACAGAGCAGAAGACGGAAACCTGCAGGATTCTTCCTCACCCATTCATTTCAATGGGTGAGAAAGCTGTCTGGCCGTGAGCGGCGGTGAGCGTTTTATGCTCTCCGCTGCGAAACCGGGCTTTTTAATCTGGACACAGAGTCCAACATGCAGTACTCTGTGTCCGGATTAAAAAAAACGGTTTCGCGGCGGAAAGCATAAAACGCTCACCGCCGCTCACGGCCAGACCCGGTCTGTGGTTTCCGTCTTCTTGCATGCAGAAGACGGAAACCACAGAACGGAGACCAGAACGCAGGTGTGAACCTAACGAAACTTAGTTTTTATTGAGTTACCACAGTAAAGGGCTACAGGTAAATGTACTGTATATATACAGTGCAGACCAAAAGTTTGGATACACCTTCTCATTCAAAGAGTTTTCTGTATTTTCATGACTATGAAAATTGTAAATTCACACTGAAGGCATCAAGACTATGAATTAACACATGTGGAGTTATATACTTAACAAAAAAGTGTGAAACAACTGAAAATATGTCTTATATTCTAGGTTTTTCAAAGTAGCTACCTTTTGCTTTGATTACTGATTTGCACACTCTTGGCATTCTCTTGATGAGCTTCAAGAGGTAGTCACTGGAAATGGTCTTCCGACAGTCTTGAAAGAGTTCCCAGAGATGCTTAGTCTTTGTGTGATGCAGAAAAGGTGAACGGATGGACTCTACATGCCTGGTTCCCACCATGAAGCATGGAGGAGGAGGTGTGATGTGTTGGGGTGCTTTGCTGGTGACACTGTTGGGGATTTATTCAAAATTGAAGGCATACTGAACTAGCATGGCTACCACAGCATCTTGCAGCGGCATGCTATTCCATCCGGTTTGCGTTTAGTTGGACCATCATTTATTTTTCAACAGGACAATGACCCCAAACACACCTCCAGGCTGTGTAAGGGCTATTTGACCAAGAAGGAGAGTGATGGGGTGCTACACCAGATGACCTGGCCTCCACAGTCACCAGACCTGAACCCAATCGAGATGGTTTGGGGTGAGCTGGACCGCAGAGTGAAGGCAAAAGGGCCAACAAGTGCTAAGCATCTCTGGGAACTCCTTCAAGACTGTTGGAAGACCATTTCAGGTGACTACCTCTTGAAGCTCATCAAGAGAATGCCAAGAGTGTGCAAAGCAGTAATCAAAGCAAAAGGTGGCTACAATGAAGAACCTAGAATATAAGATATATTTTCAGTTGTGTCACACTTTTTTGTTAAGTATATAATTCCACACGTGTTAATTCATAGTTTTGATGCCTTCAGTGTGTATGTACAATTTTCATAGTCATGAAAATACAGAAAACTCTTTGAATGAGAAGTTATGTCCAAACTTTTGGTCTGTACTGTGTATATTGATTTGGTTTTGTCTTTCAGGTTCTGCAGGGTCATTTGGACTCCATACTCCATCGATGATCACATTTTTATTTCAGTTATCCTGCCTGCATCACCCTGCTGCATTTATACCTAATCAAATAGTGTCTTGAAGAAGGTTCTTCAGAAAATAACAGGCAACTACGGAAGGTATTTGACCTCTTGGAACTGAAGTGAAATCCTGCTCACAGAGACTCATGCCCAACTTTCAATGGTCTACACTAGAATCTGTAGATTGACTTGTGTCCTGCAGTATGTGAAGACCTATTAGGATATTAGGTTTCCTCCCTACATAGGACCTCCTCAGTGAGTCTGACTGGAGAGCCACTCACAAAGAGCAGTTCTCCATCTGATGGACCCAGCCTATCCATTTGCTCCATAGTTTAGAATACGTCATTTTTCAAATTGTATAAAAACAATGCAAGGATCAGAACAATAAATGACTGAGCCTTTAATGACGTCTCTTTTAATGCCAATTATAAATGTCATTGGCCAGGAAAGTCATTCATACTCAGGCAAAAAGCTTTGGAAAGAAAAAGAAAAAACTTCTACATTTTTTATCGTAAGGAAAGAATAAAAATACATTTCAAAAGCTAAAAAATCTAATGCTTCTAGCTACGATGTCTAACTCTATTATACCCTAGTAAATTATTCTGCCAGACACTGGTTGACTCTGTATAATTAGGTCAGGTATTTTTTCCTTCAATGCCTAATAAGGGAGCGGTGTTACATTAGGATGGAAATTGACAGTTCTAAAGCAAATCATTGAAGTTAGTCAACAGTTTAACAGGAAATAATACCATGTTCTTACAAATCATGAAAAAAACACTTTTACATTTGGAGGGTCATTAACCATGATGTCACATTGTGATTAGTTTGTGTCAATTACCCCAAGATTGTGTATACAGCTCAATTCATGATTCGATACAGCTCTCTGTTATCCCAGAGTGTGGCTTAGCAGCTCCGCAGAATGTTCTCCCATTCTATCAGACTACCTTTGAGGCTCCTGAAACATATTTTCAAATCTACCTCTATCTATCTATCTATCTATCTATCTATCTATCTATCTATCTATCTATCATTACTATAATTACATTAGCTCCTATACTGCAGTACCCTGCAGTGCTACAGGTTACTGTATTAACAGATTTACAATCAGAAAATTCGATCTACATTTTATGAGGACTATTTCTTCAAGTTTCACAGTAGGGGTGTCCTCAAAGGGAAAAATATCATTAAAACTTAACCTTTATTATATTATGCCTTAAAATGGGCTAACTATCCCTATAAAACCGTGAGGCACTATGTATGAGTGCCTGCAAATCCCAAAACCCTTAGCCCCTCTCGTTGTATGTCTTAGTGAGGAATACTAATTTATCATGTTTGTTCCTCCACTAAATCAGGTCTGCTGTGTCTGCTGTATAATTGTTTGTTTAATTGTTTAAGGTGTTGGGGCCAGTGAGTATCTAGTTCTAACACCTAATGCTTGCAGTAAAGACTACAATAGAGCCTATCGCTGGTAATACACCTACAATACAATACAATACAATACAATACAATACAATACAATACAATACACCTATTCAATTTGAATGTACTTACACCTTTGTAGGTGTATTACCAGACCTACACAGCAGACACAGCAGACCTGATTTAGTGGAGGAACAAACATGATAAATTAGTATTCCTCACTAAGACATACAACGAGAGGGACTAAGGGTTTTGGGATTTGCAGGCACTCATACATAGTGCCTCACGGTTTTATAGGGATAGTTAGCCCATTTTAAGGCATAATATAATAAAGGTTAAGTTTTAATGATATTTTCGCCTTTGAGGACACCCCTACTGTGAAACTTTAATAATTGGTGGTCCTAGATCCAGTGTTACTACGACTATTTCTTCAATGTCTTGTCCAGGACAAAGTATCACGACTAACTGACCTCATAAAGATGGTATAACATTTGTAATGTATTCTGTATCTATTTGACTCCAGAGTAAAGATCTGTGGAGTGAGCAGTTTGTCCAGTCCAGTCCATATATCACTGTGCATGGATAGACACAGTTAAGGGGATATCGTCACTCCTTAGGGAGAGACCACCATGTAGGTGTGTGGAGTCTTATTAAGCCATAGATGCTCCACTGTGAGGGATCATGGGAATAATATGCAAATCTGTCTTCCATGATGTAATTAGGAAGACAGTGCCTCAGTCATGCAGCCCAATTGAGGGCGCTCCCTGAAGATATGCAAATCTGTCTTTCATGATGTAATTAGGAAGACAGAGCCTCAGTCATGCAGCCCAATAGAGGGCGCTCCCTTTAACATCATTCCCGACCTTCCCAGAGGCCTTTGTTGCAATGATGGTCTGTACTTGGTAAAATCCCACATCATTGCAACAAAGGCCTCTGGAAAGGTCGGGCATGATGTTAAAGAGAGCGCCCTCTATTGGGCTGCATGACTGAGGCACTGTCTTCCTAATTACATCATGGAAGACAGATTTGCATATCCTCAGGGAGCGCCCTCTATTGGGCTGTACAACTGAGGCACTGTCTTCCTAATTACATCATGAATATTCTTCCCATGGATAAATACAGTGACATCCACTCAATCTCTTACTTGATATTTCATCTTGCTATGGATTCAAGCAGAATTGTCCCATTTGAGACACTAGTACTATAATTGATACGCTATAGTTTAGGTATTATGTAACAAACTTTGTATAGGTTCGCAAGAGCTATACGTTACCCGTCTGGACATTAAGGTGTTACAAAGTTTAGTGCCTCTACATGCCTTAAAGGGAGTGTTTCAGTACTAAATGTGTTACAAGCCTATTCCCAGTACCTTGTAGAGGCGACTCTAAGATTACCCACTGTCCTCTACTAAGCTGCAGATGAAGACTAGGAATAATAGGAAATATATTCACTGGAAATCTCACTGCAGTTTACCAATGATAGCTTTATGTAAAAGAAAAAAATAATGATTTCATGATACTCTGTCACAAATGTCTATCCAATAAATATGGGCGTTTAATGGTTTTCCTGTGAGTTTCAGCCTGTTTATTGCATTGAATGTATTTCATGATAGATTTGAGTTACAAACTAAACTTATATCTATGGCTGAAGCCATATTGCACAAAAGCTGCTTTTTTTGTTGCAGATTTTGCAGTTTTTTTTTTTAAAAAATAAGTTTTTATTAAAATTTGAATTTTTTTTCAAACAGACAAGAACGTGCAATGCCTCACACATATTAAAAGAAAAACAAACTTCAACAGGAATAAGAATTATCAAGTAAGCTCTTACACTTCTCCCTTCTCCTAAATCCACTCCTGACTTTGGCTCAAAAAATTGCAGCAAAATCTGCAATTTTCAGCTTCAATGTTTGTTATTTAGATCTGATCTAATGTTAATGTTCTTACCTTAGTCGGGTTCACCTGACAACTGACATTATAATTTGCTGGAAAAAATGTGTGGAAGTAGAAGCCATTGCATGTTATAAATAATGTAGAATTTTCAATTGGCTGGAAGCACAAAACCTTCACAAAACCTTTTTTAGGGCCAGGGCCAGAAACACCGCGATTTGGCATCGTGGCATTTTACAGTACTTGCAAAGTGTATGGGATTCATGTGAATCCCATGCCCACTTTGCGTAAAAAATCGCAGTGTGGACATGCTACGATTTCCAAAAACTTGCGGTTTTGAAAATCACAGCATGTCAATTATAGCTACGGAAATACCAGCGGCTTTCCTATAGTTTAATTGTAACAGATAGTCTGCGGAGGAAAACTATGAACCTTCTGTTCAAAGTGCTGTGGGAAGAACCGCAATGTGTTCACACCGCAGTTGCTCCTGCAGCGCTTTAACGCGACAGTTCAGGCCCGTGGGGCCTTAGCCTTAGGCTGAGGCCCCACATTGCGAAAATGCAACTCAAAAAAACCGCCTCAAAATCTGCAACAAAAAAGCTGCATTTCCACAACGTGGAGCCTCAGGCGTTTCCACGTTATGGAAATGCAGCTTTTTTTGTTGCAGATTTTGAAGCGGTTTTTTGAGCCAAAGCCAGGAGTGGATTGAGCTGAAGGGAGAAGTGTAAGAAATCCCTTTATATATATCCCTTTTGTAGCCATTCTTGGCTTTGGTTCAAAAAACCACAACAAAATCTACAACAAAAAAAGCTGCGTTTCTGCAATGTGGAGCTTCAGCATTAAAGAAATTTTGCCAAGCATGTGGACACACCATCTTTATAATAACTGTGACTTCATACACCTCCTATGTGTCTTCTCTTTCCAGATCTGCACTCAATTGTTCCATTACATTTTCTGCCTATGATGGACAGAGTGGGCGGTCCTTACTATGGGACATGTGACTTAACCTGTGAAAACTACATTTCCCAGGTGCACTCTGCACAGTGCATCTCCTAACTATAACTCTGGCCTTTACACCCAACAAATGTACTAGACAGGCTTCATCTGCTAGAATGGCACATATAAGATTACGAAGCCCTGATGTAATAAAAAGCTACAGCAACATATCCGTGCAACAGTGCTCAAATAGTAGCTTAGAAAGAGGGACTTTGTTGGACTTTTTCTAGTTACATATACAGTATGGTTACTTATTTTCAATGCATGATAATAATGATATTTTCCAAAGTATGTTTATGTGTTATATGAGTTTTGGCGCCAGTATACTCCTTTAATTAAGGGGATGATTTATAATGAGATGGCTTATATCTAAAGCTTGATTGGAGTATCCCTTTAAGGCTATGTTTTTTGGTACTTTTTATGTACTGACAGATAAGAGCAGACTCCCAAAGTGATGCAGAATGTCTTAGTTTCTTATCCATTTTCTATACATTGTTGAATAAGTGATGCTATATTTATCTTTTATTGCACTTCCATTAGTAACTGGTTTTTAGCAATCCATTTTCAATTCTGTTATTCTCCTACTAACCACATCCACTTCATGTTCTTTGTGGTTTCATTTTGTTGAGGCGAAATGAATAAATATGAAACTGGTAAATAGGTAGCAGCGAGTTACCTTGGTACAATGTCTTTTTGAAAGTGAAAGACGGAAATAAAAATATATTTTAAAAAATATTTTAAGAAATGTTGTTAACTAAAGATCTTCCTTCATTTACTTTGTATAGTATTGTTAGGGAATTACTTAGATGACAATTCCTCAGTAGCTGCTGGAGAACCCTGGAGGAAGGGGCACAAGAGATAGTGAGTCCTAAGCTGAAGCCCCCCACTGTCCCTTCCTCTTGCCAGGCCCTATCCTATGTAATAGGTGGCAACTTGGAGACGATCCTTTCCTATATATGTGACACACAAAATGCAGACAAGACAAACAACAACAAAGGGAGGTCAGCTAGCCAGGGTTCGGTAACAGTCGAGCAAAGCAGTGCCAAATCGAAGTCCAAAAGAATAGTCAATAGGAGAAGCCAAGCTCAGGATTAAGAATACAAGCAAAATAACAGCAAGAGAAGCCAGCAAGCACAAGGCAATAACAGGCACCAGTGTGAATGTGAGCTAAGACTAAATAGGGGGGGATGAACCCGCCCTGGACCTGACAGGAAGGCAGGCTGTCAATCACAGGGCAAGACCAAATTTAACTACGTCATGGTCAGAGGCAACAAGAGCAGAAGACGGGTGTGGTGCAAATTCAATTAGAGAACTAGAGCCGTGTTCACACAGTGCAACCAAAAACTCTAAACAAGGAATTAAACTGAACACGCCTCCTGCACAGGCAGAGATGTTACAAGTATGTAGCTAAGGGTACTAGTGGGATCTTATTCAAGAGATCACTCTTTGCTCTAGTAAGTACCCATTGCTTGCCTTATCTTTGTTATCAGTTTAAACCAATGGCTCAGTAAATAAGCAATGATCCAACAGAGGTCAACTGATGGCCAATCACGTGGAGGCTCAGCCTGTCATTGACCGCCAAGAAGTAACCAGAGACTGGTGGTGGTACATGACATCAGCACTAGAAGACGGCTTAAATTGGTGAGTATTGGTGATTTTATTACTTTACAGCTCCCCTTGCGTTTCCAAAAAAATGATTTACTAGATAATAAATTACATCATTCCCAGGGTCCATATAAAAATCAGAATTGTAAACCATACTCATCTATCAGTACAGTGAGAACCTGTCTTGGCATGGCTGCATCTGCCATGATGCCGCCCAAGGAAGCAGCCTCAGGCGGCACCTCCTTGCACAAACTGAGGGGGAGAATTTTTTTAATCAATCACTACTTATTGGTTTATTCCAACAGGTAGTGGCTGATATTTTACTCACCGATCCTCACTCCTGTCCCTCTTCCTCTAGAGAGTGCTGCATGTTCTTCAGAGTCCACAGCATGGAGGCAATAGCCAAGGCAATATGTGACAGAAGCAGGGGTTGATGAGTAAAACATTGGCCGCTGCTTGTTGGAATAACTGAATAGGTAGCGGTCGAACTAGTGCAGCACCAGGGCAACTGAGTACAAACCAAAAACAGATATGCTCATCTTTCCTAGGTGTCCACTGGTCCCCAGGCATCCTCTTCAGGCCTCTTCTGGTCTGCGTTTGACATCAAGCACCCCAGGGTCACCAATAAGGCCTGAGATTTGGCCACACGCCTTGCGCGTGATGATAGATAGAGGCCTGAAGAGGACACCAGTACCACCAGATGTCATGAAGGAGAGGCAAGGCAAGGTTAATCCTACAAATGCCAGTAATCTCCTATACTGTGGAACATACTAATCTAAATGTATATAGCCCTATACATATGTCCCTACAAAATCTCTGTTCATCATATTTATTAATGTTCTATTTAAAAAGGCCAATAGTAATATGGCAGCCCTACAATTCATAAATACAACACTCGTCAGCAATTACAACAGTACTTCATCCATTACACACACAAATTCATAAATCATGTCACAATCAATAACAATTATACCACTGTAATAAATAATATACTAATATAATTAATACTAATGGTATTATTGTAATTTGTAAGCACTGAATATCACTCGAGTAACAATAGACGAAGTAACTTGACTAGCCAGAATATGCCCCAAAATACAGGATCACAGAAACATCAATGAAATAGGATGTGATCCACAAGAAAGAGTAGCGGCCACGAGCTCCAACCCCCAGATCCAATGTGTGTTTCACTAAAGCAAATTAAAGACCATTGGGCAAGTATAAGCGTTTATTTTTCCTCATCTACCCTGAGCCTATCCTTATTATACTCTAGGCTCTAAGGAGACCCCAGTGTATAATACTGTTTTGTGGGAAATAAACCCCAAAAATTTGGTTTCAGGCCGACTTGAGTCTAAAAATTCACCGTGTGGGGCCAAAAGGGGGCAGTATACTGTGCAGGAGCCAAAAAGAAGAGGCCAATGTTATGTGTGTAGGCTTCGAAGGAGACAATATACTGTATGGGGCCATAAAGAATGGAAATATTATGTGTTGGGGCCTAAAAAAGGGACAATATACTATGTGAGAGCCAGTAAAGGGGGTGTTATACTGTCTGGGAGTCAATAAAGGAGGTAATACACTGTGTGGGGGAGGGGTCAGTAAAGGGGGTGTTATGCTGTGAAGGGTCAGTAAAGGGGATAGTACACTGTGGGGACCAGTAAAGGGGGCATTATTTAAAAAATTCCAGGAAATAGACAAATCTTCCCATATAGACATAGCACAAAATAGACAGCACTCCAAGCTTGAGAAAGGTTCCCTAGTGAACACAAAACATCACAATGGAATAAAAATCCACTTTGTTTTTTTATCCATTGGAGTGACTTAAAACTGAAATGTGTAACTGGGTTAATAAAAGTGCCCTTATTTTTGATATTGACATGATGTCTATTTTTACTATACAGTTACTGGCTTTGGACTGTGGGACGTGCATCAAACTATTTGTTCTGATTGGTATGGCTATCTATCTATCTATCTATCTATCTATCATCTATCATCTATCTATCTATCTATCTATCTATCTATCTATCTATCTATCTAGTAAATCTTTATTCCATTATGATGTTTTGATTTATTAGGGAGCCTTTCTCAAACTTGGATTGCTACCCGTTTTGTGTTATATCTATATAGAAACAGTTGTCTATTCCCTGGGATTTTTGCACTCATCGACAATTGTGTCACTTGTTCTGCACTGGATTTTCTTGTGGTATCTATCTATCTATCTATCTATCTATCTATCTATCTATCTATCTATCTATCTATCTAATCTATCTATCTATCTATCTATCTATCCATTCATAATTCTATCTATCTATCTATCTATCTATCTATCTATCTATCTATCTATCTTCATTCCATTATGTTTTGGTTCACTAGGGAAACTTTCTCAAGCGTGGAGTGCTGCCGTTTTGTGTTATATCTATATGGGGACATTTGTCTATTCCCTGCACCCATCAACAATTTTGCCACTTGTTCTGCTCTGAATTTTATTGTGGTATCTATCTATCTATCTATCTATCTATCTATCTATCTATCTATCTATCTATCTATCTATGAATGTAGTTATGGGGGCAGTGGGAGTGTTTGGCAGGATATGTTTGTAGGGTGCTTGGCCAAGTTATTCAGACATGAGTTAGCCATGAAACTAAATATTTGACTCAGTTGAAGAAAATCTTAGCTAGAACTCCATCTATCTATCTATCTATCTATCTATCTATCTATCTATCTATCTATCTATCTATCTATCTACATCTATCTATCTATCTATCTATCTATCTATCTATCTATGTACATCTATCTATCTATCTATCTATCTATCTATCATCTATTTACCTCTCTCAGATTTATCAATAAAAAATAAAGAGCGTTCATAAACATTTCATAAGCATTTGATGCTTCTGTGGTTATCATCATAGCCAGGATAACAATGTCCCTTGGTTCCATTTTTCTCTATAGCTATTTATTTGACTCATATCTTACTTCTTTTGAATTAAGTGCAGTGGGAAAGAAATGATCTGCAGTGGATATGGAGCATGTAGCATTTGTGACTGAAGGGAATCCCAGTATACCATTCTGCAGACACAGTCATGGCATGCCTCGTCTCTCACGGGACATAGTTAGCAAGCCTCCTTGACAGAGGCCAGAGGCAAGAAAAGACAACCTTCAGTGCTAAAATATGTTTGCATACATATAAAAGACATTGTAACCCTTCCAATTGAGCAATTAAGACTGAATATATTTAAAAATTAAATGTAGGGCTGTAATAACTGCAGAGGAAATACATCGTACCTGGATTCTCTACAGCTATGATGGTCTGTGCTGTCAAACTTGCCATAACTCATGTTCGTTATGATTGAATATCAATATTTGTTTTTGTTGGCACTTAAAAGTGGGGGAAAAAATCAAGGCTGCGTTATATAACAATGAATTAGAATACAGAGTTTTGTGCAAGTTAAGTTTATGCCATTCCAATTATACTGTATCTGAAGTTCCAGTACTTTATAGAATCAAGACACGGACTTTAAGGAGATGTCCACTTCACGGTTCTGTCACTCAGCTAACAATGTGAATTTAGTATTGTATCAATTTTCACTGCTATACAAAGGACATTTCTAGGAGAAACAAAATCTGGAATGTTTAAGGTGCTTATGGTTTCTTTCTATAAAGCTCACGTTTTCTTATTGCATGTTTCTTAAGTACTCCTCTTTTAGATGGACGCTCTACACTTTTGACCCACATTCTTTTATAGTTTATAATTGACTCATAGAAGTTGTAACGTAATTTATTGTAGGAATTAAGCATAAGTCATCCGGTTTAATGGAAATGTATTTTTTATTTTAGTTTATTTTAGATATTTAGTTAAATTTACAATGCATTTTACATACTGTACCTTTACCATACTGTACCTTATACATTAGTTTTTGACTTTCACTAGTAGTTCCCTGAATAGGACATTTTAAAGACACACATCCTTGTATTGTCTGTACAGACAGGGCAACAGGTGTATGCTTGGTGACTACTACAAAGAATAGAAAAATCAATAGTCAGAAAATAGACTAACCCCTCGTTCACATCTGTGTTTGTTAATCCACTCGGGGAGTCTGCATGGGGACCTCCCCGAATGGAATACCAAATGCATCGCCAAGCGGTGTGCAGTGAAAGCACATGGACCCCATAGACTATAATGGGGTCCATGTGCTCTCCGCGCAGTGTCCGCATACAATATGCGGACAGATCTACTTTCATGTCCGCATGATTCGTGTGAGCATAGTCTATGAGGTCTGTGTACTTTCACTGTACACTGTTTGCCAGTACGTTCGGTAGTCTCCATGCACACTCCCCGAATGGATTACCAAACGCAGATGTGAACAAGGGGTAAGACCGGTTGAGGATGACTTAAAAGAATGGGTGGCATACAGGTGACACGGACTGTTCCCCGTGTGCTGCCCGTGCACAGGCCATGCTTCTGCGGCTCCTTTCATTAAATGAATAGGAGCCACGGAAACAAAGTAAGACAGGAATAGGACTTGTTCTATAATTTGCGGCCAGGACTATAGTCCTGTACACGGGACCGTGAAATTCACGATCCCGTGTACAGGACCTTAGAAAAGAATTGGCCAGTTTGCTATCCGTAAAATACACGGATAGCCCACTGACCATGGTCACGGTTGTCTGCAAGGGGCTTTAGGCTAAGGCCCCACATTGTGAAACACAGCAAAAAAAAAAAAAACTCTGAAAAAAAACTACGACCGAAACAGATTGCATTTTTTTCCACAGTTTTTTTTCTTTGGATTTTGCATTTCCACTATTATAACTATATAGGAAATGCTGGCTTTTCTGCAGGTATTATTGACATGTGTACGTGTTTTTGAAAACCTAATTTTTCCGCTGCAGATTTTTTACTACCATGTGTGGATGGAATTAGCCAGAATCCATTCCACTTTGCAGGTATTGTAACATGCAGCATTTTTGCTGCAGACATTTCCGCTGAGGCACGAACACTGTGTTTTCTCAACATGGAGCTTCAGCCTTAGGCGGGACTGTGGCAGGAATTAATAATGGATTGTATGAAAGAAAGAAAGTGCAAATTAAAGCAAAAACATCAATATCATATCTACCGGCATTACGGCTTCTCAGTGGTTAGATTATAGTCAAGGATAACATGTATTTATTCTATATTTTGTTTTATATTACTTACTTATATATAGGGTTATATATAGTGATCGGGATTGGAAAAGATCCGATTCCGATCGGCGATCGAGTAAATTTCACAATCGTGATCGGCGTTTCGACCCGATCTTTTCCAGCGGGATCAAGATCGGAGGTTATCTCAAGATCGGCTCAACTACAAAAGTGACTTTTCCCATAAAAAAGCATTGACTAGGGTTGAGGATCGGGATCGGAAAAGATCGGATTCCGATTGGCGATCAAGCAAATTTCACGATCGAGATCGGGATCAAGATCGGCTGGAAAATGATCGGAAATCGGATTTTAAAATCGATCTTGAAATCTCAAGATCGGCTCAAACCTATTTATATAGCAACATCATACTCCATGAGTGGAGTGTGGGAGGAACCCCACACAAAAATGGGTAGAACATGCAGTATCCATCCAGATGTTCTCCTTGGATTTACATCCAGGACTCCAGGTCACCGTGCTGTCCTTCTCGAAGTTTGTGTGGGTTTCCTCTGGGTGCTATGGTTCCCTCCCACACTCCAAAGACAAACTGATAGGAAATTTAGATTGTGAGCCGTACTTGGCAAAGTGACTGATAATAGCTATAAAGCGCTGCAGAATATGATGCTGCTATAGACTGTAGGTAAGTAAAATAAATAATACATCAAGTTTACGTAAAGAGGATGAAGGTAGAAACAGAGAGTGCTCTGTTTTAGAAAGACTAAAGAGCTATTTCCATCACGAGAACAAGGGTCACCCAAATCTCATGTTGTTATTGCAGTGAGTGGAGAGGCAGCAGCGCATGTACAACTTTCTCCATTCACTTCTATAGGAGTCTTGAGAACAGCCGAGCCACATAGAAGTGAACAGAGAAAGCTGCACATGCTCGGCCACATTCCTGAACACCACAGCCACAAGACAAGAGTTGGACCACAGTTCTCCAGATAGAAGTGTGTCCCACAGTTAGGACACACATCTGTCAGATATTTATGGTATAAGGGTCCTTTTAGGATAACAGATGCAGATCTGAGATAATAGCAAGAAGCGGTACTAGATACTCAGGTTTAAATGGTCAACATGGCGCTGTGTGCTCAACTCCTTTCGGTCCGCACCAACACTGAGATCTCTAACCAGCAGAAGTTGTCACTAGCAGTGAAGGTCCTAGGATCCAGGTAGCGGGTGGTCAGAAGGTGGCAGCAGAGAGTAAATCATAGTCGTACGGTCCGGGTCGTCACCAAGAGGGAAACGCAGTACAGTACAAAATCAGGAGGCAAAGGCAAGGTCAGAGGTCAAGGCAAGGGGTCAAAAACACAGGTAATCAGGAGAACGCTTACTACCAGGACACTAGTTCAACTGAGTAGCCAGCGCCAGACCGGAGCCAGAGCCCACCTTAAATAATCTCCGGCTCAGGAGGAGGCCGACAACTCCTGCACAACGTTGTAGAGGTTCCGGCCTGCTTCCCAAGACCCAGAAGTGAGGGACCCAGGAGCACAGGAGGAGGAGGACTGTCAGCCTCCGTGCGACGCCCCAGCCCATGACATGTCCCGAATGGAAGTATCTCTTTAAGATATACAAAGATTAAAAGACCAGTATTTTGATGGTTTCACTCATATGAGATCATGTACCCTCTATGATCCCACTTTCTAAGCCATTGGAATCATGTTTTGCCAATTTTGCAATGCTCAGGTGAGTCTGATCAATTTACTTTGTGATTTTACCAATATCTATTAATTGTAGACTATGTATAAATGTCCATGACAAATGGAAATAAATGAAAAATCTTATGTTTGACACGTATCAAAATGAATCGCATCCATCAATGACGTCTACTCGCATGAAACATCTAATTTTGCCTGAACCTGTAAAATAAGTTCACAGTGTTTAGCTATTTGTTCTGTAGCACAATCAACTTGTTTTTTTTATTTCTTTATATTGAATATTAGCATATCAATCACATGCAATTTGCTTGGTAGCAATTTTCATCATACTATGTAATCATTTCAATGAATAGTGCATGAAAGCATGCAATAAATGTAAATGGCGAGGTCCACAATGCATCCAGTTTCACGACAAATGCTGTCTAATGTTATCTAATCTCAGAATTATAATATGGAGTATGTTAAAATCCAGGCACGCTTTCAGCTGTTCGAGTCAATGACAAATGTATGTAGAAACATATGGTATGTATATCTATCTTCGCAAAATGCTAAGAAGTGTCTCACAAGTGCTTGTGGAGGATTCAATGCATTTGAGGATTTTTTAGATTGATACTTTTAAAAAAAAAATGATACAGCATATTATATAGATGTTACATGTATAGCATTCAGACTGCGCGTGCGCTAGCACCGCGCTTCTTTTTACATATCTATGCCTAAAAGTCTCCCATTACATAAATCAACATAGAAATGCTTGAAAAGTGAAAACTGAACAAGAAATTAGTCTCATATTCCTATAAAGCAGCTTTGATATACGAGGGTCATACGTGGAACATTTGGGGCCAAGTAGAAAATTCTTGAACACCCAATGTAAGCCAATGGGGGTGAGGGGGCCAAGCATGCTATCAAAGTCATGGGGAGAAATAACACTGCTTGAACTATACATTTCCCAACATGGCCTCGTACATTATTACAACCCGCTAGGACATAAGCGCCACCCGTTTTATCAGTCATATAAGTAAAAAATCCTGGGGCATTGGAGGTAGAAAACCTAAAACCATCTGGAAAGAAAAAAAAACATCCAGATGGAATGGATAGGCGAATGTATCCTAAATACAAATCTTTTTTTCAACCAGTTTGTTTTTTGAATTTCTTTTTTTTAGTTTCAGAAATGTGGCTGTTGAGTTTTTAGCATTCTAGAAATAAGACATTGAGTAAACTGTTACCTTATTGCACCAGACTTCATCCCTTTACAAAAGAAAAAGCAAACTGTAATGTGAGCATAGCCTGAACCTTATAACAAAATAATGTACCTACAGTCCTGTGTAAAAGTTTTAGGCATGGGGAAGGATAGAAGTGTTAATAATTATTTTTTTTCAGTGAAGGGGTCATTCATAGTAACGTTGGATGTCTGTTCTGTTTGGGACCATTAAAATAAAAAGTATGCCTATTATAAAGGACATTAATGGACACTAACTAATGTTAATTAGAGATGAGCGAGTAGTGTTCGATCGAGTAGGTGTTCAATCGAATACTACGGTATTCGAAATACTTGTACTCGATCGAGTACCACTCGCTGTTAAGGTTCGATGCAGAACCAGCGTTGATTGGAAGAATGCTATACATTCTGCCAATCAACGCTGGTTCTTCTCTTACCTTTAGAAGTCTTCTCCGTGCAGCGTCCCCGCGGCGTCTTCCGGCTGGAATTCACTCTGCCTAAGCATCCGACCTAGGCAGAGCCGACTGCGCATGTGCGGGCATGCCCTCGCATACGCAGTCGGCTCTGCTCAGGCGTCGGGTCGGGCAGAGCCGACCGCGCAAGCACAGTCTGCTCTGCCTAGGCCCCGATGCCTAGGCAGAGTGAATTCCAGCCGGAAGAAGATGCCGCGGGGGCGCTGCGCCGGGAGAAGACTTCAAGGGGAATCCAGCCCGACCTTCACTCGTGGACTTTTTAAGTATAATTGTATCGAATTTTGCCTACCCCTGAAACGAGCATTTCCCCCCATAGACTATACTGGGGTTCGAAATCCGTTCGAACAGCCGAACAGTGTGCGGCTGTTCGAATCGGATTTCGAACCTCGGACATTTTAGTATTTGCTCATCTCTAATGTTAATGTGTCCTTTTTTAAAAAATGATCCAGTTAAAAATTTCAATTAGCGTTCATTATTGTCCATTTTTAGATTTACTTTTTTTTTTTTTTGCTTATTTTATTGCACAAAAAAAAATGGACAATAATAACAGACAGTGTAATGGACGACCATCTGTTATTGTCTGTTAAACATAGCCATTATATAATTCTAACAGAACTGCTTTGAAGGGGTATAAAAAAAAATGATGCTCCCATTCTTATACTTATCGGGTCTTTGGTTTTCTCTTTATGCTGGTCCCATCTTGACATACAAGAAATGGCTACTCAGTTAGAACTGGCAGCGAGAACTTCTGGGTCAAGTCTACAGTCAGTGTTCAGTTGAGTGGGCATTTCTGGCATTTCCTGTCTTGATTTGAGAACAGGAACCATAGACCAATGGGACCCAGTATTCTTTGGATCAGAATTGGTGCTTTTATTGGTGACGAAATAATGACTTTTTTTTTTTTTTTTTCATTTTGCTATTATCATTCTGAGACTAAAAAAATTGAGCAGACAACGTCCTTAACAAATAAAAGGAAATCTATATACAGTACATGGAATGTCAAAAATTGGGTAAATTTCATGATGGTGAATGGGCTAGGTTCTAGCTATACTAATAATATGGTGATGACAATGCCATCCAGGGGACGCTGCCATGTTCACAACTTGCTTTACTGTTATAAAGTAGTATTTTTTTTCAAGATTAGAAGAAATGGCACCTTTAGAATTGCATGAAATAAAATTCATATCTTGTGATTTCCCATTGTCACTGACTTCTGTTATTCAAATACAACTGTTTAGACCAGAAGATGGACTGTGCGAATCCAAAGGAATGAGTAGAAGAACTCTTTATTCCAGACAAACATCAATATAGCACACTATGCGTTTCGGGGATTTGAACTACCCCTTTATCAAGTGTGCATCAAACTCTACCTGTAAAGTTCACCTGGGGGGAGAAGAGGCTCAAAAAACTTTTAATAGTAAATTTGACAATTGGGCTATACCAAAAAACGCCGGGCAAATAGCCCCAGGCCTAACAGCAATTGTACTTATAGCTATTTAACATTGTTAACACATTTTCAGTTGTATGGTTCTCTGGATCAATCTATTATGATCGGTCCTCAATTGAAGATTTGTGGGGGTCCAACAACTGGGACACCCATGGATCATCTGTTTGAAGTTGCAGTGCCATTGCCTGGGTACCGCTGATGCTTCACAGGCCACATAATATCAGATTCATTGATCACATTGTAACTCAGTCCCATTCAAATGAGTACCAAGCACAGGTGTCCTACCCATATATGGCTCTGTGCTTGTTAACTACAGAAGTGGCTGCAGTGCCAGTGAATTAACTAGGAATGGCGGGGCCCCGTGGCGAACTTTTGACATGCTCCCCCCCTCCCTTCCTGACCGACACAGAAGACCTTGACCGAACGACCCCCCCCACCACGCCGCATTCCTGCGCGCTCTATTATGTCCCTCAGTGGCCCCTGCACACAGTATTAGACCCCATTGTGTGCCCCATAATGAACACCTATGAACAATTATTATACTCTGGGGTATTTTCAGATCCCAGAGTATAATAATCGGAGACCGAGGGGAGATACAGACATAAAAAAAAGTTACTTAGCTGTCTCCAGCTCCGCTGCAGTCTTTGGTGGTGTTGGCCATCTTTAATAACGCACGGATGTCACCTGACATTTCATGCCCTCCCTCCATCTGCCCCCAGTTTCATGCATCCCTCATCTCTACCCCCGTTTTCATGTCCTCCCCTCCATCTCTGCCCCTAGGTTACTGTTGCTCCTCAATTGCTCCACACCACACATACATACACACTCACACACAGACACTCTCCATCCTGCATCTCACATCCCCCTCCCCTTCAGTACAATACAATACAATACAATACAATACAATACACAGAGCACCCCCTGACTACTATTAGACAGTCATTAGTAACAGCAATTGCAGGCAAGTCTGAATACAAACAATGTATAGAGTAGTGATCCATCTACTGACACTTACCTCCCCCTCCTCCTAATACACAGTTATCAGGACACTGTCCTCTCCACTCTCCCTAATACACAGATATCAGGACACTGTCCTCTCCCCTCCTCCACACCACACATACATACACACTCACACACACACAGACAGACACTCTCCATACTGCATGTCACATCCCCCTCCCCTTCATTACCTAGCAGCACTGTGAAGGTAGACCATGTCTATTCTTATTTTTATACATGCGTTATACTGCTTAAGAAATTATATTTTTCTTTGTGCAACGTTTATACATTAAGATGGCGCCTGTATCCAGTACCGCACCCAGATGCTGACGCACATGATCGTCATGTGGTTTACAAGAAAGACAGTATCATTTCCTGGGAACTCGAAAGCTAAGAGATGTTGAAATTTAACAGCCAATGACTGATCACCAGTGTATTCGGATACAAGACGTATATGCTTACAGCCTGCCTTTCTCTTATCTTTCTTGCATTCCTGTATAAAAACTGTAACTTCCTCAATAAACCTCAGTTCTGTGTGAATAGGCATCACGCTCATTGCATGGACTGAGATTGAAACTGCATCAATGTCAGTGTTTATCTTTGTCAGCGCGCACATGCATGATTGATTTGGAGCAGGTGACTGACCACTGTAAGTGACCCGTATTCTGGCGGGGGTTCTCCCTCAACAAGTGGTGCCGAAACCCGGGACCACGGCCATGGGACCACCGCGGATGACCGACCCGCGCCGGACCCTGGACGTCGGACGGCGTCTCACCGACCCGAGGCCTGATCACCCTCATTAGAGTCACGGTAAGTGTATGCATATTCATATGAATATGTGTCATTTGCTTGTGACTGTCGGTGTGTCGTTGTCTGGCTGACAGGTGATCCAGTTGGATCGATTGTCCAGTCCGAGTGATACGGATGGGTGGGTCCTAGAGCCGTAGTCTGAACTTGTTTTTCCTCACGGTATATATATATCACCGAGTGTTCAGTCACCTGTGGTGCTGCAGATTCCAGGAAGTGAATTTCTTGTCCTCCTTGATATAGAGTAGTATATGTGATCTTTTTGGACGGTCGCAACTAGTGGTCCCTGGCACTAAGCCTTGCTGTTGTGTGATTTGACTGTTGATCCACTGCATGAGGCCGTCAGGGAGGAGGATGGGTGCAGTGGTGTGATTTGACTGGTGATCCACTGCATGAGGCCGTCAGGGAGGAGGACGGGTGCAGTGGTGTGATTTGACTGGTGATCCACTGCATGAGGCCGTCAGGGAGGAGGACGGGTGCAGTGGTGTGATTTGACTGGTGATCCACTGCATGAGGCCGTCAGGGAGGAGGACGGGTGCGGTGGTGGGTGTGATTTGACTGTTGATCCACTGCATGAGGCCGTCAGGGAGGAGGACGGGTGCTGTTGGATTGTTTTAGGCTTTTGATATTGCCCAGTGACTGCAACCTGTGGTCAGGGACCTGACAACAAGAGTCAGAAACCGGTAAAGGTGACTTTGTTGGTGGTGAGGTTGTGGGGTCACATATCCGTCAGTGCACAGGCGGATAAGCAATATCGGGACTTTGACAATGTTGCGGCTGTTCAAGAAGAAACATGTCTTGCCTGATGGGGCACAGACTGCCGTTGATTTAGTTCGAATCAGGGAAGGCAAGAAATACGTGAAAGAAGCTTTGAGAATGTATAAACTGGCTGAGGTGCCTCCTACGGGCCGATTGCAACCTAGTATGTGGAGAAAAATGTTAGAAGAGTCACGGGGAGTGTTAGAAGATAAAGGTTTGCTGGAAGCTGCCCAAGCTCATTACAGGGTCGCAAGGACTCTAGAACGTGAGGGATATGAAAATGCTGAACCTTTGTTTCTTCATTTGGTTATCTGAAACTTGATGATAAAAAGAATATGCCGAGTATAATTGCTTGTGCGCCACTGCCCTAAAATGGCGCCGAGAGTAGTGGAGATGGGTGGATCTGTGACATCCGTAGGCAGCTGAATCCTGATTTGCAAGATGTCTGTGTAGCCTGTGGAGCTCCCCGCCCATCCCCTGTTGTCTCTTCTTCCGGACCAACGCCCAGGGATGGCGGAAGTGAGGTTATGGCTGTTTCCACTGGCAGCCATGTTAGTACACCCAGACCAACATCTCCGGCCCCCACCGTCCCTCAAATCACGCCCCCTTTATCCGGTGATTCCAGTGATAGCCACATCCAGTTCCTATCACAAACCCTCAAGCCCGGAAGAGGTCAAACCCCTGGTAGCCCCCTTTCCGAGTGTCTATGCCCAGTTCAGCTATAAAAGACCTCACTGTATACCACTATTATGATGTTTAGAGGATTATACGTTCAAAACTTTGGTTGGGATCTAGTAAAGAAAAGGACAATTGGGAAGGTCTGGTAAATTTCTCTTCACTTCAAGAATAGTTTAAGAGATTCTGAACACTTGTGGTAATTACTAGAGTGAGGTTTGCTATAAAAATAAAAAATTGCGCAAAAATATTAATGTGTACCTTTGGTGTCAGTATACTAACTGCTGTTTGAGTTTTATTCCTATTTTATTTCTGTAGAGGGCAATCAAAGCATTTCAATTGACTGCCAAGAGCTTCAAGGTCGTTTTATCTCATAGACTGCCAGATGCTGGAGGACGCGCAGAGAAGACGAAACTTGGCTTTGTGCCAGCACCACAGTCCACAGTCTATGTATTATATCCAAAGAAGTGATTTAGTACAAAAAAAAAAGGGAAAAAAAAAAAAAAAAGGGTTAACCTGAGTAACGTATAATGACAATGGGTATACAGGGATATCCAAGCATATGATGTAAGGGTTATGTTTTGAATTATTGTTTGTCTGTTATTGTCTTTTAAACTGTTGTATCCACAAAAGAGCAAAAAGGTGATAGTGAAAAGTTTTGAATCTTCACAGCGTGGGTATGGGAGGTCACGGAGGGGGAGACGGCCACTCACCCTCTGTCGCCTCGCCAACCTACAAGTTGGGGTTTTACCCCAAGTTAAAATCTTTGTGCAAGAGTTTAAGGCACACAGAGCTTGGATTACTGGTATCATCTATGTATTACAGAGAATATTCTGATTTTTACTTGTTTGTTTATATATCTATGTGTTTATGTTTTATTTATGGGAATGGGAAATAATGAGGTGAAACTTCTTCATTGTGTCTTATCCCATAGTTATGTGTTGAAACCTATGTTGGAATTTTATATCCCGTTGTGTTCTGCTAATTATTCTAACGTGTCTTCTTCTTGTCTAAAAATTTACCATAAGAGACCAGAATCCTTTTCCTGAGCTGACTCAGATCACGGTTATGAGGGAAGGTAACTCATCTGGTCTGTGCCGTATTTTCATCTTTGTATATTATTCTTTATAATTTGTATCATACAGAAGTGTGCACAATATCACACTAGCTTCCGTTCTCTTCTTATGTAGTCACTGATCCCACATAGAATTGTCTTAGTAAAGCATTTGGTGTTGCCTTCTTTAAAGCTGTACCCGACCCCTTAAGATAGTTGGAAAAACATATAGTACTATAAGAGGGGTACGGTAGAAGGTTTTTCTTGTTAGGACTGTGTTGTTAGCAACATTTTGATCTTAAAAATAAAATTTTAGGAAAATTCTGATAATCTGGAATTTTGAGACGTCCATCCAATAATCCGGAATATAGTGTGAAATTGTGTTAAACATGTATCTTAGTCAATGAGTGGTCACAATGTGTTAGATTATGTGAATCGTGAAATGAATGGTTGAAAAATGTTGATGTAATGAAGAGGTGCCAGAAAGTGGCATGAAACAGGAGGTTTAAGTATGTTGCCTAAGTTTAGGATGTCAAAGAGATGGAACTTGGAATGTTGAAACATAAAGTGATGTGATAATATGCACATAATAGGATGGGTATCGGATTTTAGGGTGAAGCAAGTGGAAAGATTGCTCCAGCAAGTGAAGAGATTGCGCAAGAAAGTGAACATAGGTTGAGATAAGCTGATTGAAACCAGGATTGTCCCCATTGTAGGAAAACTGTTATTGAAACTTAGAAACTCAGTAAGGTGTCCGAATTTGAAAACGTGTATGTGTATGTTGATTGATAAAAAGACGTAGCACAGATTATATTTGTCATGATGTTTGATTTTAGGAAAAAGGAAAAAGAGAGAGAAAAATTCCTTTGTGTCTATACTAAGAGAGTTAGAAGTCACTCCCATACCTGTTGTGTAGTGTTCTATGTGTATGATTGTGTTGTGTGAACAGGAGATTGATTTGATCCCTCAGTTAATGTTTCTGCTTTCTTTGCTGATATATATATGTTCTGAATATGTACCTAACTTTATTGTATTGATATTATGAGATTGTACAAATGTGTTTCTGTTTCTTTAAGAGAGATTGCTGAAGTTTGTAGTCCTACACAAGACACAGCTATGAGATACAGGGGGGGGATACCCAGCCGCAGCTATGAGTGGGATGAGCAGCTATGTGAGCTGCAGCATGATAAGATAGTACTGGCTCTTCTTGTATTGTCTAGCTTTGACCTTGCAGAGACTCCTGTGCCCCGTCAGACATGTATCTCTCTCACAGAACATGAAGTACTTTTGGAAAAAAAAAAAAAAAAAGGTCCAGTCCACGTACATTAAGATTGTGTTAAAGTTCATTTCTCTGACAAGTCACATTTGCTTGCTGCATTAGAAGGTTTTTGTTTTGGTTTTGTTTTTGTTTTTTTTTGTTTTTTCCAGGGGGGAAAGACAGCACAGCCATTGTTGTTTGTTTTCCAGCACGCCCCATCCTATTTGTTACCGTTGGCAGCTGCACCTATTCTTTCATTAGGGGTGACCATCTTTAGTATCCCAGTCCCTAGCCTCTTTCAGCTCTCACCCCACCTGTCTGTTAGGTCTTCGTGTTTAGAGAGCCAGAAGTTGTCGGGGCCAAGTTTAGCTTGGGAACAGCTGACCAACACCCGCAGGCAGGGCCTAGTCAGCCAGTAGCGCCAGGGAGAGTTTTCCTACCCCATTCCCATAGAGGTGCATGCAGCATTCAGTATATGGTTGTTTGGGCATTGACACAACCGAACCGTGATGTTATCAATATCTTCAAAGGGGGGGGGGGTGAAGAAGCCTAAGATAACTTAAGAAAATTTTGCTGATATGAATCTATTGATAACTTTTTTGATTGAGCTCTATTATAGATGGTCTTATATTTGGGAAAGATGGTGAATCCTGCATCAGATATGCCACAGTCACCGTATATGAGGTAAACCAAGCGTAAGGAGACCTATTATGGGACTCCACGGGTCTCAGGTGAACTTGAAGCCATCGCTTGAACATGGTACAATGTCTGAGGGTAGGTGGTTGATATAGTAGAATTATGGTCCGATCTGGAGGGCAAGAACTTTTGTGTGATGGAGACCCTGCGGCTGCTCATAGGTTGGTATAGTCAGAAGTCATGGCACACACCAAGGCTGATACGAAAGAAAGTAGAGGTAGCATGTGGGCAGACACTGCCACTAGCCCAGCTGCATAGGCCTAGGGGACATGTTTTACTGGTAAGACCCAAACCTTTTAGCTCTCTTTTCAGGTTTTATGACACTGATGCACCGAAGATGGTCCAGGAGGAAAGGAGACTTGGAAAGAGGATGTACAAGTCCTGGTGTCTGGTGGTAAGAGAGTATGTACTGAGAACATTGTTCCCACTTATTGCATAAGCAGCTTCTTACTAAGTGTACTGTTTAGTAGTAGCCATGTGTGACCTGGTGAGCGGAGGATGGGCAGCTGCAGGATTTAGCATCACTATAGTCAGATATATATGTGAGCCCGCATGGCATGTGCTAGGCCGGAGAGCCAGGCCTGAAGCCCTTGTACCTGTTCCAGAGATTGCAGGTTGAGTATATACAGTGAGACGGTATGAGTACGTGCTTGTGTGTAGTTGTCTCCCTTCAGGATGGCTTGGGGCATATCTGGTGAGGAAAAACCATCACAAACAGTCCGTGTACAAAGTCCACTAGTTCTGGGGCAGACGTGTCTACGCGTGTCATTATTGGTTACCTGAATCTATTGTCCATAAGTATGCAGTGTGTTGCACACTAAGTTGAAAAGAGGAAAATTGATATTTAGCCCTGTCTTTGGATTGTATTCTTTTATAAATGTTCCAGATGTAATATGTTGTGCTGACTGACTATGTGACAAATCATCAAAGACATATGATTAATGTATATTCTCGAGTTTTTCCCTTTTTCCCTCCAGATTCTAAGTCAGTGGAAGAAACCTATAAACTAAAACCCAAAGATTGGATGTTGATAAAGAGATGTATGAGATTCAATGGTCACTTCCGGTTCCTGTTGATCGCCAGTACAGCTGTGAGAGTACAAGGAAAACCTTAAACCTTTGCCCACTTGATGATGTTCTTAAAAATAAATGGGACAATAAACTGTTAGAGGATATGGGCCTTGAGAAGAGAAAATTTGAAGACTGTTGGATCCATCTGAACTTATATTCCTGTTATGTTTCTATAGTTATTATATTCATATTGTTTATAGGTCTGACAATAGTCAATGTATATGCTTCCTATAAGATCAGAAGGGTACTCCTTATAGTCTGGTAGTGAGAGATAGGGACAGACATCCCACCCTGCATTCCCTTTGTCTGGAGCTGTTTCAAGGGGGGACTATTAAGGTCATGTGTATATACATGCTGGTAACCATACCTGTTTTACTGCCAATGAAACATCTGGAGTCAAACTAGGCATATTTGGCTCTGACTTCTGCATGGAAAACTCAACCACACCCTCCTCCTCTCTCCAAAACTGACTAGCTATAGATATGATCACAGCAGAAAGAGGTGGAGTCTGCTCCATGATTGGTGAAGAATGTTGTACTTACATTCCAGATAACACTGTGTAGAAATTTCAGGGAAAGAAAAATATAATTTAGGGGGGAATGTGAAGGTAGACCATGTCTATTCTTATTTTTATACATGCGTTATACTGCTTAAGAAATTATATTTTTCTTTGTGCAACGTTTATACATTAAGATGGCGCCTGTATCCAGTACCGCACCCAGATGCTGACGCACATGATCGTCATGTGGTTTACAAGAAAGACAGTATCATTTCCTGGGAACTCGAAAGCTAAGAGATGTTGAAATTTAACAGCCAATGACTGATCACCAGTGTATTCGGATACAAGACGTATATGCTTACAGCCTGCCTTTTTCTTATCTTTCTTGCATTCCTGTATAAAAACTGTAACTTCCTCAATAAACCTCAGTTCTGTGTGAATAGGCATCACGCTCATTGCATAGACTGAGATTGAAACTGCATCAATGTCAGTGTTTATCTTTGTCAGCGCGCACATGCATGATTGATTTGGAGCAGGTGACTGACCACTGTAAGTGACCCGTATTCTGGCGGGGGTTCTCCCTCAACAATATTCAGCCGCAGCTATGAGTGGGATGAGCAGCTATGTGAGCTGCAGCATGATAAGATAGTACTGGCTCTTCTTGTATTGTCTAGCTTTGACCTTGCAGAGACTCCTGTGCCCCGTCAGACATGTATTTCTCTCACAGAACATGAAGTACTTTTGGAAAAAAAAAAAAAAAAAAAGAGGTCCAGTCCACGTACATTAAGATTGTGTTAAAGTTCATTTCTCTGACAAGTCACATTTGCTTGCTGCATTAGAAGGTTTTTGTTTTGGTTTTGTTTTTGTTTTTTTTTGTTTTTTCCAGGGGGGAAAGACAGCACAGCCATTGTTGTTTGTTTTCCAGCACGCCCCATCCTATTTGTTACCGTTGGCAGCTGCACCTATTCTTTCATTAGGGGTGACCATCTTTAGTATCCCAGTCCCTAGCCTCTTTCAGCTCTCACCCCACCTGTCTGTTAGGTCTTCGTGTTTAGAGAGCCAGAAGTTGTCGGGGCCAAGTTTAGCTTGGGAACAGCTGACCAACACCCGCAGGCAGGGCCTAGTCAGCCAGTAGCGCCAGGGAGAGTTTTCCTACCCCATTCCCATAGAGGTGCATGCAGCATTCAGTATATGGTTGTTTGGGCATTGACACAACCGAACCGTGATGTTATCAATACCTTAAAGGGGGGCGGGGGTGAAGAAGCCTAAGATAACTTAAGAAAATTTTGCTGATATGAATCTATTGATAACTTTTTGATTGAGCTCTATTATAGATGGTCTTATATTTGGGAAAGATGGTGAATCCTGCATCAGATATGCCACAGTCACCGTATATGAGGTAAACCAAGCGTAAGGAGACCTATTATGGGACTCCACGGGTCTCAGCTGAACTTGAAGCCATCGTTGAACATGGTACAATGTCTGAGGGTAGGTGGTTGATATAGTAGAATTATGGTCCGATCTGGAGGGCAAGAACTTTTGTGTGATGGAGACCCTGCGGCTGCTCATAAGTTGGTATAGTCAGAAGTCATGGCACACACCAAGGCTGATACGAAAGAAAGTAGAGGTAGCATGTGGGCAGACACTGCCACTAGCCCAGCTGCACAAGCCTAGGGGACATGTTTTACTGGTAAGACCCAAACCTTTTAGCTCTCTTTTCAGGTTTTATGACACTGATGCACCGAAGATGGTCCAGGAGGAAAGGAGACTTGGAAAGAGGATGTACAAGTCCTGGTGTCTGGTGGTAAGAGAGTATGTACTGAGAACATTGTTCCCACTTATTGCATAAGCAGCTTCTTACTAAGTGTACTGTTTAGTAGTAGCCATGTGTGACCTGGTGAGCGGAGGATGGGCAGCTGCAGGATTTAGCATCACTATAGTCAGATATATATGTGAGCCCGCATGGCATGTGCTAGGCCAAAGAGCCAGGCCTGAAGCCCTTGTACCTGTTCCAGAGATTGCAGGTTGAGTATATACAGTGAGACGGTATGAGTACGTGCTTGGGTGTAGTTGTCTCCCTTCAGGATGGCTTGGGGCATATCTGGTGAGGAAAAACCATCACAAACAGTCCGTGTACAAAGTCCACTAGTTCTGGGGCAGACGTGTCTACGCGTGTCATTATTGGTTACCTGAATCTATTGTCCATAAGTATGCAGTGTGTTGCACACTAAGTTGAAAAGAGGAAAATTGATATTTAGCCCTGTCTTTGGATTGTATTCTTTTATAAATGTTCCAGATGTAATATGTTATGCTGACTGACTATGTGACGAATCATCAAAGACATATGATTAATGTATATTCTCGAGTTTTTCCCTTTTTCCCTCCAGATTCTAAGTCAGTGGAAGAAACCTATAAACTAAAACCCAAAGATTGGATGGTGATAAGGAGATATATGAGATTCAATGGTCACTTCCGGTTCCTGTTGATCGCCAGTACAGCTGTGAGAGTACAAGGAAAACCTTAAACCTTTGCCCACTTGATGATGTTCTTGAAAACAAATGGGACAATAAACTGTTAGAGGATATGGGCCTTGAGAAGAGAAAATTTGAAGACTGTTGGATCTATCTGAACTTATATTCCTGTTATGTTTCTATAGTTATTATATTCATATTGCTTATAGGTCTGACAATAGTCAATGTATATGCTTCCTATAAGATCAGAAGGGTACTCCTTATAGTCTGGTAGTGAGAGATAGGGACAGACATCCCACCCTGCATTCCCTTTGTCTGGAGCTGTTTCAAGGGGGGACTATTAAGGTCATGTGTATATACATGCTGGTAACTATACCTGTTTTATTGCCAATGAAACATCTGGAGTCAAACTAGGCATATTTGGCTCTGACTTCTGCATGGAAAACTCAACCACACCCTCCTCCTCTCTCCAAAACCGACTAGCTATAGATATGATCACAGCAGAAAGAGGTGGAGTCTGCTCCATGATTGGTGAAGAATGTTGTACTTACATTCCAGATAACACTGTGCAGAAATTTCAGGGAAAGAAAAATATAATTTAGGGGGAATGTGAAGGTAGACCATGTCCATTCTTATTTTTATACATGCTTTATACTGCTTAAGAAATTATATTTTTCTTTGTGCAACGTTTATACATTAAGATGGCGCCTGTATCCAGTACCGCACCCAGATGCTGACGCACATGATCGTCATGTGGTTTACAAGAAAGACAGTATCATTTCCTGGGAACTCGAAAGCTAAGAGATGTTGAAATTTAACAGCCAATGACTGATCGCCAGTGTATTCGGATACTTCTCTTCTTCTCTTCCAGGACTGAACAGGCTATAAAGACACGCCCACCTAGTCATGTGACGGCTGACGTCACACAAGTTCCTTCATCTACAGGTCCTACAAGCTTTCCCCCGATCTTATCGCAGTTACAACAGTTTGTCTGTGATAAGAGCGGGGGTAGCAGGGGTAGCTGTCGCCGGGCCCCCTAATGTCCCGGGCCCTGTGGCAACTGCCTCTGCTGCTATGGTGGTAGTTACGCCACTGTGCAGTGCTTATATGAAAGCTGCAGTCTCTTCATAAAGCATGTTGGCTGGGGCCTGGGTGTCGAACCCAGGAGGACTCCAAGCTGACTATAAGCAAAGGTCTGGTAAGAGAGCACTTAGCCAAGTTACAGGAAACCAAGTCCCCAGGACCAGATGATTTACACCCTAGAGTCCTGAAAGAGATAGCAGAGGAAATAACAGAACCCCTTGCTATAATCTTCGGTAAGTCATGGGAAACAGGAGTGGTCCCTTTAGATTGGAAAAGGGCAAATGTTGTCCCCATCTACAAAAAGGGGAAAAGGGACGATCCAGGAAATTACAGGCCGGTAAGTCTGACCTTGATAGCAGGAAAAATCTTTGAGCAAATTGTCAAGGAACATTTACTTCGGTACTTGGATGGGAAGGCATTAATTAACCAGGGCCAGCACGGCTTTAGGACCAATAAATCTTGTCAGACTAACCTGATTTCCTTCTACAACAAAATCACTGAATGGTTGGACCAAGGGAATGCCGTGGACATAGTATATCTTGACTTCAGTAAGGCATTTGATAAAGTATCACATAACCTTCTTATTGAAAAAATGATTAAGTATGGCTTTGACAAAAAATCAGTTAGGTGGATTCACAACTGGCTTAATGATCGGGCACAACAAGTAATACTAAATGGCTACACATCCAACTGGAAGAAAGTCAAAAGCGGGGTGCCGCAGGGCTCTGTTCTGGGCCCAGTATTTTTTAATATCTTTATAAATGATCTGGACGATGGAATTATTGGGGAACTCATAAAATTTGCAGATGATACGAAGATAGGAGGAATAGCCAACACTAGAGAGGAGAGAGAGTATATTCAAAAGGACTTAGACACACTGGAACAATGGGCTGAGGCGAACAAAATGGTATTTAACAGGGACAAATGCAAAGTTCTACATCTGGGTAACAGAAATGTAAAAAACATATATAGTATGGGAGGAATAGAACTAAGTGATAGCATAGGGGAAAAGGACTTGGGCATAATAGTAGATCACAAATTCAACATGAGCCAACAGTGCGGTGCTGCTGCAAAAAAGGCTAATAAAATTCTGGGATGTATTAAGACAAGCATTGAATCTAGATCAAGAGAGGTCATTATTCCGCTGTACTCTTCCCTGGTCAGACCACACCTGGAATACTGTGTACAGTTCTGGGCGCCTCAATTCAAGAAAGACATCGATATATTGGAGCAAGTCCAGAGAAGAGCAACCAAAATGGTGGAAGGTCTGCAAACCATGTCCTATGAGGAGCGGCTAAAAGAACTGGGATTGTTTAGTTTGCAGAAGAGAAGGCTGAGGGGAGATTTAATAGCAGTCTACAAATATCTGAAAGGTAGTCACAGTGCAGAGGGATCTACCCTATTCTCATTAGCACAAGGAAGTACAAGAAGCAATGGGATGAAACTAAAGGGAAAGAGATACAGATTAGACATTAGGAAAAACTTTCTGACAGTGAGGGTAGTGAGAGAGTGGAATAGGCTGCCACGGGAGGTGGTGGGCGCTCCATCAATGGAAATCTTCAAGCGGAATCTGGATAAACATATAGCTGGGATGATTTAGGAAAACCTGCACTTGCAGGGGGTTGGACCCGATGGCCCTTGAGGTCCCTTCCAACTCTACCATAAGAAAAAAAATAAATAAATTGATGACCCGTTTTAGAGAAAAATGAAACAAAAAATGCTGCATTTTCGCAATGCAATGTGGGGCCTCAACCTGAGGTGTCCCGAATCCCATCTTAAATTTTTCAAGCCCAGTAGTCACTGTTATAGTATAGGGGTTATAGCAATGTAAAGTTATGTAATAACTATAGTGTAAATATTTCATTCTTGGAATAAACCTATTGCACCTTTAATTCAATGCAATGTTCTGTGTTCTTGTCACTTGAACATTTTAGGGCTGTGTACTAGGAAGAAATCCTTAACTAGCTATTTTTACAATCCAGTTGTTATGTCCAATAGGTTGTTTTCACATTCATTTAACTACAATATCCTCTTAAGTTGTTTTCAACTTGCAATGAATGTGCATGGAGGGATGGATTCTCAGCACATATTTGTCTGCCAAATCTTGGTTGGATCATTGATCTATTTTTGGTCTTTCTGATGAAAGCCCCATGGTGCAGGCATATAAACACCGCTCAATAGACAGTGAGACCTTCAAATTACATTCCAGCTCGGTGGGTCTCATTATTATCTCATTAAACTCTTTTGCAGTTTACTCTGCAATATGCAGTAGAAAGGTCCTGAAATTCAGAATCTGTTATGTTCCATATACCCCAACATGAATTAAATGAAACCACAGGAGATAATGGCCTATTTATTTTCTACTCAATTATTATCCATATACAATGCTTCTCTGCAGTTACAGGGGAATTCCTGGTACAAATGTGTCAACCCATAACTAGATTGTGGCATTATAGACACTTATCTCCTATGCATATTATAGGGCAGGGGTAGACAACCTTCGGCTCTCCAGGTAAAATTACAACTCCCAGCATACATACTTGCTCTGCTGCTCATGGAACTCCCATGGAAGTGACTGGAACATGTTGGTAATTGCAGTTTCACAACAGCTGGAGTGCTGAAGGTTGCTGACTCCCCGTATAGAGGATAAGTGTCACATCACTGTGTGACCACCAGAAGCCTCAAAGACACGCAAGATCTCGCATAAGTCTGCCACCCATGGCCACTCATGGTGCAGAAACTGCGGGAGCTGACTCTGAGGAACCCTTGGGTTTTGGAGATGGTCCTCCATCAAGGGTCTCTGCTGCTCACACACTCTACTCAACATGTGGTGTGTTGAGTTCCAGCATGTGGGGATGTTGCACATCAGACGGTGTTCTGGCAGATGGAGGCATTGCTGGAGGAAGGCTAGCGGAGGCTAGAAGCGGCTACTGTAGACATGTGAAAGTCTGCGCACAAGCACTGCACTTTCACCAGTAGCTCGGGTAAATTGGGGTACATTTTTAAAAACCATTGCACCACTAAATTGAACACCAGGCATGGAACGTGTTGGAGGTTGGAAAGCTACAGAGCCACTACCAGGTTCTGGCCGTTATCACACACGACCATGCCTGGGCCCAGGTGCAGCTGTGAAAACCATGTCGACGTGTCATTGCTGAGAGTATCCCTCACCTCGGAGGCAGTGTGCTGTTTATCCCCCAAGTTGATGAGCTTCAGCACGGTCTGCTGACATCTCCCCACGCCAGTGCTGCAGCGTTTCCAGCAGGTAGCTGGGGTCGATGTGATGGAGGAGGCGGAGGAGGAGGGTGGTCGTTCAGAGCCCCTGCCAGGAATGTTGGGTGGCCGCCAGTGAAATGTAGCGTACCTGTCAGCATGCACGTGTCCACGCGTCGGTGGTCAAGTGGACCTTTGTGCAAATCGTGGAACTTAGGGCCCGTCTGATGTTGCATGACATGTGCTGGTGCAAGGCGGGGACGGCACAGAGGGAGAAGTAGTGACGGCTAGCGACGGCATAATGAGGTGCTGCACTTGCCATCAGGTCACGGAAGGTGTGAGTTTCCACAAGCCAGAACAGCAACATCTACTGGGCCAGGAATTTGGAGATGTGCGCGTTTAAGGCTTGTGCATGGGGGTGGGTAGCGCTGTATTTTTGCCTGCGCTCAAAAGTCTGGGAAATGGGGGGTTGCTGTGAAGAGGCGCATGATGGTGCAGGAGAAGGAGCTAAGGCAGGAGAAGGAGCTGAGGCAGGAAAAGGGGAGGATGATGGAGAAGTCTCCAAAGTAGTGGAGGCAGATGTGGAGGTTTCCTGGCTGCTGGTCTAGACTGCAGCTCCAGCACTGGCAACAGTAGAGGAGGCAGTGGCGGCAATGCCAGACAATGATTGTCCTGCGTTTGCTCTCTGCCACTGAGCCCAGTGCTTGCCTTCCAAATGACGGTGCATAGCAGTAGTCGTAAGATTGCTCTTTTCAGAGCCCCTACTCAGTTTTGAGTTGCAGAGTGTGCAAACCTCACTATATTTGTCCGCCGCACATACATTAAAAAAATTCCACACCACCGAAGACCGTGTCCTCGATGTGGGAGTTTTTCTAGGCTGGCTACAAGAGGGAACATTTTGGGCCCTGCTGACTGTGGCCTGGCTTTGTGAAGCAGCTGTCCTCTGCCTCTGCCGCTAGCCACCCTCTTTGGTGCTGTACAGGTCGGGTTAGTGTCCTCGTCGTCCACCACCTCCTCTTCCAATTCCTCTGACGGCTCCTCCTCCTCTTGCACACCGACGATGGCAAAAGGCTCCCTTGATGGCAACTGTGTCTCGTCATTGTCGTCACTGAGGGCCGATTGCTGGTCAACAACAACAACAGGAGATAATGGATGCTCCAGTGTTTGGGCATTGGGACACAGCAACTCATCTGTTACCTCTGGTGATTCAGGGTGTGGTGGGACAGAGAGGAACAGTGAATGGACCTGAAAACTGCTTCTGGGAGGTGGGAAAGGTGGGATTACTTTGCTGGGAAGATTGGGCATGTTGTGAGGAAGGAGGACCAGACTGTTGGGTAGGAGGAGGAGTTGAGGTAGAGGCTGACTGGCTGGTGGAGAATGTGCTGGAAGCATTATCCTCCAGCCATTGTAACACCTGTTCCTGGTGCTCGGGCCTGGTTAGTCTTGTACCCTGCACCCTACTTAATGTGGCCATCAAGCCAGGGACTGTGGGAAAGCGCAATGCTTGCTGTCGCAGAGCAGTAGGCACGGTAGACGCTGTTGGTTGAGCACAAACTTGCTCCACATCTGCATTTCCACGCCCTCGTCCCCGTCTCCTTGTGCTAGCCTTACGTACTTTTAGATGTATACTAATGCTGTTTTTATGGTCTATACACCAAGAAAAGCTGGGTTGGATGTATATAGCAGGCACTAACTGTTCTGTTTTCTGATAATATGTTGGGGGTCACCCCTTGAAAAGCTGGGTTGGACGTATATAGCAGGCACTAAGTGTTCTGTTTCCTGCTAATATGTTGAGGGGTCACACCTTGAAAAGCTGGGTTGGACGTATATAGCAGGCACTAACTGTTCTGTTTCCTGATAATATGTTGAGTGGTCACCCCTTGAAAAGCTGGGTTGGACGTATATAGCAGGCACTAAGTGTTCTGTATCCCTGTTTTGGGGGACACACCATCCGTGGAAAGCTCGACTCCTCTCCCTGCAGTATATAGCTCTGAAAAGAGCTGTTTTTTTTCTTTCGTTTTTCCCAAAAAAACTAAAAGCTCATAACTATCCAGCCCTCAGCAGATCTCTCCCTCTCTCTCTCTCTCTCCAAATGACACAAAGAGTGCGCTGGCTATAAGAGCTGGTGGTTTTTTTTTCCATTTTTCCACAAAAAAAACTAGAAGCTAATAACTATCTAGCCCTCAGCAGATCTCTCTCTCTCTCTCTCTCTCTCTCTCTCTCTCTCTCTCTCTCTCTCTCTCTCTCTCTCTCTCTCTCTCTCTCTCTCTCTCTCTCTCTCTCTCCCCCCCCCCCCGCTGGCTATAAGAGCTGTTGTTTTTTTTTCCGTTTTCCCCCCAAAAAACTAGAAGCTAATAACTATCTAGCCCTCAGCAGATCTCTATCTCTCTCTCCCTCTCCCTCTCCCTCTCCCTCTCCCAGCGTGCTCTGACTATTCTTTTAAATCAGAGGTCACATGTTTTCGGCAGCCAATGGGTTTTTTCCATTTTTTTTCAATGTCTTCATTGTCCTGGTTCCTGTCCCACCTCCCCTGCACAGTTATTGGGGCAAAAAATGCGCCGGGAATGTGGGAGGGGATACAAATTTTTACTGCTTATGCTGCGTTGTATTCGATTGGAAACGAATACCTTGAATGGCCTGATATTCGATCGAATACCTATTCGATTGAACGGTGTTCGCTCATCTCTAATTATTTTGTCTTTTTTTTAGTACGAAAACTCATTGAAAATATAGTTGTGGATAAATGCAAATTGTGAAAGTATATGTGTCAAAATCCTGTCATGGAGATGACATTATTGAGGCCAAAGCAAAAATCTTTTGTGTAAGTTGTCATTTGACTTCAGTGATGGTGCTACGTTTTATGCCCTAGGACAATCCAGCAGGTGTTACTTCACTTGCTAAATGACTCCGTGACCTCCATTTCAGCAATTCTAATGCCCAGGTGCGCAGTGTGCAAAAGGTGTTTTTTGGACAATTTAGCAGGTGACCTAATAAAAAGGTGTCAACATAAAAAAATGTTAAAGAAGGCTTAAAGAAAGAACATGTTAAAGAAACACTTAACACAATAACTACAAAAATGTATTCAGTAAGGCATAGACCTGAAATCAAATCTGAGAAGAATATAAAAATGTGCTCCAAGACATCTTCAAACCCCTATTCTCACAACCCTGCGTCTTAGTGGACACAATAATCACTAAGCCTCTCACGTTCACTAAGCCTCACCTGCAGCTACAAGCCTCACATAAGTGGAACAAATCTTGAGGAAGGCCTCAGTTGGGAGTAAGGATGGGTTAACCGCTTAGTTTAGAACTGAGTTTCATCCGAAATTTCCAAACGTTTCAGGTTTGGCTGAGCGTGAAACTTTTGGGTTCGTCACCCATAAAACACTTTTATACTCTGGACTCTTCTCAAATTCCAGAATATACTAAGTGGAGGCCCATGGAAAGTGAAAGAAAATAGCAAACACTGGTCCTCAGTGTAGACATCACCACACTGGATCTTAGCATTGTATGTTGAAGTACCCTACTTGACTGCTGGTGCCTATGATTGGGCTCTGGGGCCAGTGATTTGACTCCAAGGCCAGAGGCTGGAAGAGGCTTGAAGAGGCTGTAGGGAACCATTGGATGCCACAAAGATACCCAAGAGAGGTGAGGCAAGGTGAGTATAAGCGTTTGTTATTTTTCTTCACTTTCTCGGGTCCTTCACTAATCTGGGGTCTGTTTAGGCCTTTTTTTTAAATTAACAGGGTAGGTATTAGTAAATGTCTTGTTACTGCTGGTGAGACTTCTGGGACCCCCACTGGTGACCAAAAAAGTTCAGCTCTCCATTCGAACAAGGTGGGCATCAGCCTCAAATTTGACTCCTCTTTAATCAGGGGAGTCACAAAGAGGCTTGTGCCTTTGGATCTGTGACTGGAGTAGTCAAGGAATCTGTGACAATATCAAGGAGGACACTTATTTTTTCAGCTTCGATCTTTGCCTCCTATTGAGTACGATGGGTGGCATATTCATGTCGGAATTCCATGCAAAATCAGCACCAAGTTCCTTTGTGTGAGCTTACCATTATCATCCTGTAGACAGATGCAAATTTTTGTTCAGGGGCCAACTCTTTCTAAAGCCATATTCTTGACAATATTTGACTCAAAATCAGTACCAAATTCTTCCTTGTGAACACATTCTTATCATCCATCATGAAGATAGATGCTAAGTTTTGTTCCTGAATCTGTGTTCTGGCCAATATTTTACTATAAACTGTATGCTCGACAGACTTTTCAGTTTCAAATTTTATCATAAAATAATTATTATTCTGGATTTATGATCCTGTTAGTCTTTTCCAGATTTCCTTGAAATCTTTAGTCATTTACTAGGAAATTATGAAAATGATAATATTTTTAGTTTATTCCACAAAGAGGAGCATAGTGTTATCATATTTGCTTACGCTTATTTATGGCAGTATAGTCTGTGTTGCTTCATGGTTTGGTAGACCGCTTACATACAAGAACATTGCTCGAATATGTAATTTCTCCAGGTGAGTCATTGGGAATGTTTATATTAAACCAGTAATTTCTTCAAATTACGTCTCCCCTTTATTTGTAGGTTAATATTGGATTTTCCAACCAACCAATGGGTGCATTTTCATGAAAAACCACAGTAAAATATATAATTGTCTGTTTACTTAAAATATGTCATTTCAAGCCTGCTAATACAAACTTTAATTTCAAGTAAAACATGATTGATTGAAATACTACATTAGAAGCTGTAAAATATACTTCAAATACATACAAAATACATTTGCCATTGTCGGGGAAAAAAAATCTTGACAGCCCAATTTGTGTTTCAAAAGAAAATGCAACAAATTGTTCATTTATTGTGTTTCCAAGACAGGCTGAAAATAAGGTCTTTGTTAGAGAGGAATCCTGATAATTAGGATAGCAGCAATGTATAATCTACATGATTAAATATGTAAAGCTGGATTTCACAGAGTGTAAGAAGTCACATAATAAAAGTAGATGTCACGAGGAAATAGCTTGAGGAGCAATAATTTAGAAATCACTTCATTAAAAAGTACAGTATGTCTATATTAACGCGTTTCAATCAAGATGACCCTGTGTTTCAGAGCTTTTGATCTGGCAAAGACTTATAGATATATCATTTAAAGGGATATGCCATAAATGTCCGACCTATGGAGCCTGCACCTATTTCCAGAACAGGGGTTCTAATCCCAGACCCCCCTTCCCCCCCAGAGAAGTGGTCACTATCAGCCACCATACCAGGCAAAGGATGAATGAAAAGGGGCCATATTTGTGCCCATCTCTACTTTTTTTTTTTTTTTTACCACTGTGGGTGTCATGGAAATAATTATGCAATATTAGGCTAGGTTCACATCTATGCTCAATTACTGTTCGTGAATTCTGCCCCACATTCCGTTTCATTGATTATATGTTACATTACATGATTTTTTATTTTTTTTTTATGGTAGAGTTGGAAGGGACCTCAAGGGCCATCGGGTCCAACCCCCAGCGAGTGCAGGTTTTCTTAAATCATCCCAGCTATATGTTTATCCAGATTCCGCTTGAAGATTTCCATTGATGGAAATGATATAATATATTGATTATTTGTAGTCCGCGGGTTGGGTTTTTTAAGCAGGTTGGGTTTCAGTTTTTTGGGTCCCCGAGCGGACCCGAAGAACAGGAACCCCAAAACAGGTGTGAACCTAGCGCAACTTGGCTATTACTGCCCCTGCTACCTCTTGTGTCACCCCCTCTGCCTCATAGATTGTAAGCTCTTGTGAGCAGGGCCCTCAGTCCCATTGTGTGAAGTGACTATTTCTTTGTAATGTATCTTTTTTGTCTGTACTTAACCCTACAAATCGTACAGTGCTGCGGAATATGTTGGCGCTTTATAAATAACCTGTATTATTATTATTATTATTACCTGGATTCCCATAGAAGTGAATGGAGAACTATGGTCATGTGAAGCCACCTCACTATTTAGTCTCCATTTGGATACAGCAACTGAGGGCCACCTCATAATGTTTGCAGACCAAGTTCTGGAGGTCAATGCGGTCCCTGAACTGGGGTGAGACCCTGTCTAGCAGACATTTGTAACTCATCCTGCAGATGTTATGCTGTATCTGATGCTTTTATGCTCAACTTTTTTCCTTTTGTGTTTTTCCAAACCTAATAAAATAATTGATTTAAAAAAAATCCTAACCTGACCATTGATCCATTGATCAATCCATTGATATAATTGAGGGAGCTGAAGATCCTGAATCACTAAATATTACATTTGAACATATACCAGTACTTAAAATGGAAGGTATCACCAATTTTATTTTTATTTGTTTAATAAAACCAGAAATAGACAACATGACTTTTTTTCTAATTTGGGAAAAGGTACAAAGGACGGCTTCATAGTTGATAAGGGGCATGGAGGATCTCAGTAATGCAAAGAGATTATGTCTAAGGACTCACATTGCTGAAACACAGTTTTTGTTGTTTGCAGTTTTTTAAACCAATGCCAAGAATGACTACTGAAGGAATGGGAAATATATAGGAAGATTTTACACTTCTATCTTCTGCTCAATTCACTCCTGGCTTTGGCTCAAAAAACACAGCAAAATCTGCAACAAAAAGAGCTGCATTTCTGCAATTTGTTTAACCATTTCAGGATTGGACCACTTATGGGGATTCTTTCATACATACAATTTTTAGGGCTCTAACATTTTTATTCAAATGTTTTTGCATCATTTTTATGTTGTTTTAATTTTTATTTTTCCATGTTTTTTCTTTATTTTACTAGCCAAGTAAATGTGTACAAAAAAGAAGGAGAAATGTCTGTTTTTGACAATTGATTTTCACAATTTTCGACCATGAAAAAAAAAACCTAAATAGCATTTTTAGGTAGGTGACACTTATCGTTGTATTGCTGGGCTGAGGCTTCTCTTTTTATTTAATTATTTATTTTACAAAATAGCTTATTGCATAGATGCTAAATGTATAGGAGCCTTATTTCCTTCACACCTCCATTCAGTCCTGTTGTTTCCCCTCCCTCGATTGACCTTTATGGATATATGTCTTTATTACTATAGTAACTATGTAACCTGTTTTTATTTTCTGATTATAGATGTTTTATTCTATTTTTTGCACATGGTTATGAGACTTCCATCTTGCCTGAGCTGCTCCTCTGCTGTGTTCATAGCATTTAGTCCATGGGAGAGTTTTCTAGGCATGGTCTGTTCAGGGAGGGAAGTAGATCATTTATCGTCAGTAGTGGATGCAATGATGGCTCCTTGATTTTATATATAGAGGTGTTATCTTCTTATTCCTTCCTGTCTGTAATGTCAATGATGTGATTGATGCAAAGAAAACCCCTACATATGACAAATGTCACTCTAATATTAGGCTTAGTGGACTCGATAGTAGAGATGAGTGAGTACTATTCGAAACAGCAGTTTCGAATAGCACACTCCCATAGGAATGAATGGACGCAACCAGCATGGAGTCCTGCCGCTTAACCCCCTGCACGTTGGCCGCTCCTATTCATTCCTATGGGAGCGTGCTATTCGAAACTACCGTTTCTAATAGTACTCGCTCATCTCTAATAGCGACATTGAAAATTAAAAACGAAACTCAAAAAATCTTAAAAAAACATGTTTAACATAACTCTTGGTTTTCATTATCCAGCCCTAATGATAGGGGGCAGTGTAGTGCTTCAGTCAGACTCACGAATAAAAGAGTAAAATAAACAGTATTGTGTGCCATTAATTTCTATGTGTCCCATCTAGGATAAGGAATGCCACATGTGGTGACCTCATGACCTTGATTAGACAAGACGAATACTTGCCAGGGGGAATATTTGATCACACCTTCCTCACTGTCATAATACAAATGTCTAGGGATCAACCTCAGACCCTCTATGTGGCTAGATGTGGAGACAAATCATAAGATTTAGAGCATATAATAGGAACATTGTTGGAGAGATAATGAAGGTCCTTCAAGTATCCAGAGAGGATTTGAAAGGAAGCATCACAGTCTCAAGGAAAGAACTTGGCAGGTAATAGTAGAGTTTGGGTTTACCTCTTCACATTGACTAAGGATAGACTTTTATTAGGATGACTGGTCTACCAAATATATTAATAGCAAACATATAGATTATTAGAAAATCCTGACTACTAAATTAGAGACTATAAGCTCAGTGTTCAACCCTACAATAGTACGTCTGTTTCTTCATTTAGCTTGTGTTCACACTATGTGGTATATTTAGACTTTCTACATTGGTCCCCAATGGGCCTTATTCTAATACAATTGATCTAAGTCACTTGCATTGGAAAACTGTGTGAAGCGGAGGTCCTGCTGTGTACAGGTCAGGCACCTACTATAGCACCCAGTCTGTCACTGATCCTGGGTGTTATACCCTTGAGATACTGCAGTAAACATTGGACACAGTATTTAAATGGTTTTGGAGTGAGACAGCTCCTCCCTCTTGGCATCGGCACCCCTGAAAATGTGCCTTCACATAGCACCTGGGGGCCTAATAAGTCCCATGTCTGCCTTCTGTATATTCGTGTTAGGCAGTTCCGAAGGAATGTCCTAATAGACTGCCAGTCAGAATGTGATAGAAAGTATAATATATTGTGCTACATAAATAGTGCAATGTATTATGTAAGTGATCAAGTTCATGTATGCATGGGGGACTGAAAATAGTATAAAAATGTAAATTTGATATATAAAAATTAAAATTATCATAAAACATTAACCCACATCCCCATGTTTAGAAAATAAAAATACAAAAATTAAAGCATAACACGCATATTAAGCATTGTCACTACCTTAATTACCTAAGCAATACAATTTTAAAGGGAGTCTGTTATCAGTCTGTTCCTTGCACCCTTTCCAAACATACCTTTGCTATTCAGCATTGCAGATCAATTATCTATTAAAAATTTGTCACTTTGTTCATTTGTAAATTAGGTGAAAAGTGGATTTGGGGTGTTTCTTATCTTCCCCGGGCTTTGCTCTGCAGTATAGATTACCCCTCCTAACTAGGGTTGAGCCGATCTTGACTTTTCAGGATCGATTTTGAAATCTGATTTCCGATCATTTTTCATTCGAACCCGATCTCGATCCCAATTCCGATCCCAATACAAGTCTATGGGATTTTTTTACTAATCAGAGATCGGATTTTAAAAAAGATCCTATTCACTACACAGCATTGAATCTAAAAATTGAACGCTTTAATTGTTAGAATCCACGCTGTGTAGTGATTTTTTTTAATCACTAAGAAGCCAGAGGATTTTTTTTTTAATCCTCTGGCTACTTAGTCCCCCATGGTGTCCACTTACCTGCACAGATCGCTGGTCCAGTGCCCGCTGCTCTCGGTCCTCTTCGCCTCGCTGCCCCCACCTCCCAGGTTAGTGTTATAGACCTAGGAAGAAGGCGGAGCTTGTTGCTTAGGAGAGTGTGTGAGGGTACAGGGCAGAGAGACGTGACGTCTCCCCTCCCAGTACCCGCCCACAATCTCCTAAGCCACAAGCCCCGCCTTCTTCCTAGGTCTGTAACACTAACCTGGGAGGTGGGGGCAGCGAAGCGAAGAGGACCAAGAACAGCGTGGGCCAGACCAGCAATCTGTGCAGGTAAGTAGCTACTAGAGATGTTAGCTAGTCTCCCATTAGAATTAATGGATGCAGCCAGCACCCAGGGGGTTAAGGCTGTGTGCCAGCTCCATCCATTCATTCCTATGGGACCTAGCTAACATTGTTAGCTTTTCCCACAATGCTTGGCCAGTAGCAAAGCATTGTGGGAAATACTCCTTGATCTTGATCCCACTTTAAAAGATCGTGTTTGGAATTCCGATCGCGATTGTGAAATTTACTCAATCGCCGATCGGAATCCTATCTTTTCCGAACACGATCGCTCAACCCTACTCCTAACTGCTGCCCAGATCAACCCACCATCCTTTCATTAACAGTTCTCCCCCAAGGAATGCTGGGCTGCTGTTTGGTGGAGAAATTCCCCCAAAAGGCTTTTTCATCTAAGTTGCATATGAATACAATGGCAATTTTCTTAATAATGGAGGTTTAGTGCTGAAAAACAAAGTCATATTTGGAAAGTGGGTAAAGAGCAATATAAGGTACTGTCATTACTTTGACATTAAGTCTCCTGTTGACAGACTCCCTTTAATGTTATTTTACCTCCATAATGAACAGTATAAAAAATAAATCTAAAAAAAAACTATTCCAGAATTGCTGTTTTCTGTCTGTTGACCATGAAGTTATAAAATACAATCAAAGTGTGTTATGTTTTCCTGTTTTCCCACAACAATTTAGCTGACACACAATTCTGTGGATAAAAGAATAAGTTAAAGGGGTTATCCAGGTTCCAAAAATTATCTGAAAATACATCCACTGCAGTGCTATATACTTGTATACATATGTCTGGCTTTATTTTACTTGCGGCTCCTTGTATCACTGTTATTTACATGCAGTGAATCTGTGGACAAACTAAATTTCCCATGATGCATCTACCAGCTATCACTCTCTGTGTACCCCTTCCTTTCTCTACTCTCCCCTGCAATGTAATCACAGGTGATAAATCACCCCACATGGTCACATGATGCTGTGATGTTTCATTTGTTACCCAAAAAGCTTGCAAGCAAAATGTCACAGGAGCAGAATTTTTAAAATAGAATTTAATTTTACATTTAATTAAGGATTAACTAAAACTAATTCAATTTTTTTCTTTAATGTCGGGAAATTATTGGGCAGATAGATAGATGGATGGATGGATGGATAGATGAATAGATCGATCGATCGATCGATCGATAGATAGATAGATAGATAGATAGATAAGCAAAAAAATAAAGCTACAAGAAAAAAAATGGCAATTACAGTATGATCAGGACTCTCAGATACAGCAATGAAATGCCCTTTAGTGTCATACTCTTATAAATAGGGGCAATAGCTGATTCTATTGTATAGTGCATGTTATATAAGAATAAAATGATATATTATTAGCATTAATTATATTTTAAAAACATACAGGCATTAAAGCAGAAGTCCTCAGCATTTTGTAGGTCATATGCCATTTTCCCTACAATTCTGGATATTGAGCCATGCTGAGTATACAAATGGAAAAACGTACTAAAGATATCTTTAATTGATATGACATTTGCTATAGTGTTAATAGTCAACAATATGATTTTCACCATTGTTATAAATTCTAGTAATAGTGCCACTAACTAACAATAGTATATGTATAACTAGGTGCAGCTAGGGTGCCACATACAGACTGTTTACTATATGACTCCACTATATAGTGTGACATTTCAGATCTCCCGCAGGCAGTGTGCTACTATAGCTGAAGCTTAATTATGGTCTCCAATGGAGACAAACGCTAGTATACATTAATAAGTCTACAACTGCCTCATACAGTAGTCATAGTGAATGTCTAGTACAAGTAGAGTCACATGAATACTTCTGGAAGGCCTACCTATAAAGCAATACCGTCTGATTACTGAATACTAAAAACCTTTAATGCCTATAAAATATTTATAGGCAGAGATGGAGCATGGTTTGTTTAAAGGGATTTTATAAGATCAGAAAAAAGATCTTTTTTCGGAAGCAATGCCACATCTATCCAAGGGCAGTTTTTCATTGCAGTATCTGTATCAATGATGTATTAGCAGTGACATCACTGGTATCCAACATGTGACCACTGAGGCCAGTATTGCAGCAGTCATCCGAGCCCCTTCACTTCTGTAGCTTAGATGACCATTAAAACAAGTAGAGTACCCACAATAGTAGGCGCCAATATTTCGTATATTTTAGTAAGCCTAAAATATACTAATGTTGCAGTGTCAAATACTGCTTTCCTATTACTCAAGGAAATAAGTCTTGCATTATATAAGACTTTATTTAGATGACCGAGCAGATTCTCTGTTGTGTTTTCTTAGAAAATTTACATCGTTGGTTGAATTCTGGGATCCTTTGTTTTTACAGACCCACGTATATGAAATGGGTGTCTTGGGTCCATGAAAATGTACAAGTTATCTGATTCATGAAAAAACAGAACCTAGAATATTTTTTATGGATCAAAGAAACCACACAACCGCACTGTATTAAAGGGAATCTGTGAGGGCGATTTGGAACACTAAACCACCCAGAGACCCTTATGGACCAGAAGCTTAAGTGTCCCAAATCGCACAGCTAAGAAGACGTCTATGCCTGCAATTACAATAGAAAAAACTTTATACTGACTTTGCCATTGTACGTCACTGAAGCCAGAGGAAGAACTCCTCGACTTCGGAGTGCTTGTCCCATACCCCAGGCACTTGGGCAGTGAAATTGGGGTGTACATCTTCGGCTTCACTGAAGAACTGGTGCCGGGAGCACCAGAAAAACTCATTGGACTCATCTCTAGGTAAGTATAAAGGGTTTAAAAAAAAAAAAAAATGTGGGCATGGATAAATTTTAAATTGGGTGATTTGGGACTATAAGGATGCTATAAAATACTGATATAGTGGAATGAGGTGTAATTTTTAGAGATGAGCGAACAGTAAAATGTCCGAGGTTCGATATTCGTTTCGAGTAGCCCCTCAATATTCGTCTACTCAAATCGAATATCGAACCCTATTATAGTCTATGGGGGGAAAATACTCGTTTCAGGGGTAGGCAACATTCGATCAAATTATACTTACCAAGTCCACGAGTGAGGGTCGGGCTGGATCCACCGTGCAGTCTTCTCCTTGCAGCGTCCCCGCGGCGTCTTCCGGCTCTTCTGGCTCTTCATTCACTCTGCCAGGCATCGGGCCTGGGCAGAGCCGACTGTGCACGCCCGCACTACAAGCAGACATGCGCAGTCGGCTCTGCCCAGGCCTGATGCCTGGCAGAGTGAATTAAGAGCCGGAAGATGCCGCGGGGAAGCTGCACAGAGAAGACTTCTAAAGGTAGGAGAAGAACCAGCGTTGATTGGCCAACTGTATAGCATTCAGCCAATCAATGCTGGTTCTGCATCGAACTTTTACATTCGAACAGCGAGTGGTACTCAATCGAGTGCGAGTATTTCGAATACCGTAGTATTTGATCGAATACCTACTCGATCGAGTACTACTCGCTCATCTCTAGTAATTTTCTAACAATTATACATTGAAGATTCAATATTAATAAAACATACAGAATAAGAATGTATAAAGTATAACCAGATTATGATAAAACGGCTTCCACATTCAGATGCATTATTCACATGTTTCTCTATTAGTTTATCCAGAAGTCTACACAATATAACCAGACAACTTGCTAATGAAATATTTAACAATAGGAAATCACAAACAGCTAAAAGGCTTTTTACAAATATTGACCTAGAATTAGATGACTCAATTTTTCCTTGATGACTGAGATCTTTCAGACAGATAACAACTATGAGCAATCATTAGGACAGTCACAAATCCACTTTATTCACATGTACAGCCCTTCAATAAAAATGCAAAGATAAGAATGTAAAAATAAACAATCAGGGGATTACCTGAAAAAAACAAAGATTAGTTTAGAAGCAATATTACTTGTTTTTTACACTGAGTATGAGATATATATGGCAAAGATTTAAGAGTCTGTCGATATGGGAAGCTATAGATGCATAGATGTTATAATTCTTTGAAATTGTGGCACCTACGAAATGTTCTAAAGCACTGAGCAGAAGATAGTAAATATGTAACCAACAATTCGTCCTTTAGGCCAGCTTCACATGGCTGTATTTGGTTTGTATGTGTAGAAACCCATTAGAGAAAGCAGATGATGGGAGTAATAGTTATTGTGAGCAGTGACCAGTAAACACTCAACCGACTCCTCCAACCCACCTTCCATTTGTGGTTGTCTGAACCAGGTGTGGTGGTTGGAAGAGCCTTTGAAGGTAAGTGCGGAGAAAGCAGGTTCCAGACGTCCAGAAGTGCAATGAGAGTTATACTGTAGGATGGAGATGAGTCAGGTAATGGTTTCTCATTCAAGGATGTACAGAAAAACTTGAATGTCTCTAATACTCTCACAGACTGCTTTGTTAGGATGCTAACTTAAGACAGATATGGAGATCACTAAAAGTCTCCTTCCCTTATCCCAGCCAACCATGGGCTAGACTGGACCATGGCTCACCAACACAATGGAACAATTCCAACATAGGGGAATATACATCTGGAAGTACAAAACTATACACATATGTGGCACAATGTACAATATTTAAGGTGAAACAACATAATGAATAACAACATGTGTTTATCTGTTTAGCAGTATCCTTTAGGATCCAGCATATGTTGGCTGTATTTCGCAAACACTGTGTAGGGAACTGGACTCCAAGAATCACAGTTATAATGTCCGGTAATATCATGAACAGAAGTCCCACAAATAGGAGTAGGCAGAGACTCCTTAAAGGGATCCTATCATTCAAACACTTTTTTTCTCATTAACACTTTGGAATAGCCTTAAGAAAAGCTATTCTTCTACCTTTCGTTGTCTTCACACTGCCGTTTGCAGGAAATGCCAGTTTTTGTCGAGAAAATGGCCACTTACACAGCCATTTTCTCGTGGTCGACGGGCGCGCACAGTTGGCTTTGCCCTAGGCCCGATACCTAGAAGTCTGAAGCTTGCGCCGGAAGAAGACGCGTGAAGAGGACGTTGCTGAAGAAGATGAAGGCGGCACTGAAGAGAGTTCTCTTGTAGCATTGGGGATGCCCCCAGTGCTGTTTGAGTGCTGGGGCTCGCCCCCAGTGCTGCGAAAGAACTCATTTGCATACCGACAAAAAACAGGATTTCAAGCGAACGGCGGAACGGAGAAGACAACGAAAGGTAGGAGAAGAATAGCCTTTCTTAAGACTATTCCGATGTGTTAATGAGAAAAAAAAAAGTGTTTGAATGATAGGATTCCTTTAAAATCCAGGTCCCTGCTCAGTGTTTGGTCTGAAAAATACAGCCAAAACAGCTTGGAATATAGCAGCACTTAGAAACTTTTGCAAAATTAATGGGTTTTAAAACTGACCACTGGCAAGCCGTCCCCCTGTCCAGTTTCCCCGATGTTTAGGACGGAATCCCCGGGGCGCACAGCAGCGGTAGTGTGAACCTAACCTTACATATATTGGAATATGCTGAGCCAAAGCAAAAGTTAATGAAGGATTCTTGTCTATGTCAAACCAGAAAGTGAAATAATTTAAAGAAAAATCTATTGTATTGTAAGCCATCTTTACGAAACTGGTCTATTATTGGAGAAAAAAGAAAATATAATTCCCATGTAATTTCTATTGTCTACCTTACAACTTAAAAACTGGAAACAGTACATTTTGCCTTGAAAAAATTAAGACAAATCTCTGTCTAAATTCATAAACTTGTAAGATACATGTGTAACTTTTAATTCTTGTATTGGCATTAAACAATATTAGGTTCACCTACTTTCTTCATTGCAAACTATATCAAATTCATGTCCAATTTTTAGACTCAGAACAATTTGCATGGCAGATGAGTAGGCAATGAAATCTACCATCTTCTATTTTAGGAGCAAAAATGATTTGCTTCTGGCAGGTTACCCAATCCAATAATTAATGATCTCTAAAAAGTAGACCAGGTGTTGACTACCTGAAATAATTACATGTCAAAGAATAACTTAAATTTGGTGCTAGGAAATTAAAAAGCATATTGTTAGGAAAAATAATGGATACAAATGAGGTGCTATTGATGAAATGGTATTGGTATTTTTATATCACCTCTCCTTGTAAGTCTAAGAAATAAGAATGGTTAGCGGATGCAATTTGTAGCAATAAAGTATTATTCGAACAATTAACGCTGATGGTCATCAAATGTATCAATGTGTGAAAATGGACCACTTATCTACACAGTAGGAGATTTTGCAAATTTAACACCATAACTTGTCTACTTATCTGTCTTATTGTGCAGCATGGTAAAAAGAAGTGTTGGCTCAAAACTTAACTGGTGTTAGAATTTTTTTAGTAGTCTTTGAAATCTTTAAATTTACTTAGAACAATCTAGAATAATCCGTGTTCAATCATTGCCATGAAATGGTAAGAAAAGCTGAAGAGAGTCTGTCAGCAGTAAATTATGCATTATTCAGACCACAATTAAGGGTTGATTTTACAGTTTCCAAATATGCCTCTGCTATTCAGCTTTGGAGACTCATTTTCATGAAATCTGACATTTTATTCATATGTAAATGATGATTATAATTGCTATGTCTGGGAATCTAGAGCTGAAACTGAAGCCCCAGTAAACTAAGGCCTGGTTCACATCTGAGTTTGGTATTCTGTCTGGAAAGTCCACTTGGGGACCCCTTAACAGAATACTGAATGCAATAAAAAGCGGTGAGCAATATAAGCACACTAACCCCAAAGACTGTAATGGAGTCTGTGTCTTTTCCATGTGGTGTCCGCATAAATCATGCAGAAAGAAAAGTAGTGCTTAAAAAACATTTCTCTCTTGTGCAGACACTGCGCGGAAAACACATGGATCCCATTATAGTCTGTGGGGTCCATGTGCTGTCATTGCTCACCGCTTTTTAATGCATTCAGTATTCCGCTCAGGGGTCCCCAAGCAGACTCCCCAAATGGAATTCTGAATGCAGATATGAACCAGGCGTAAGCATGCCCCCCATTTTCTTAACATAGATTTGCATGAAAATAGGGCTCCAAAATGAGGCATATTTGGAAACTCTAGAATCACTTCTACAAGGTACTCTGGTTAATATAACCAGTTTAGTACTGACAGAATCCTTTTAACATTGTACTTTGAGAGTTAACAACCGAGTCGGAGATGGACTATCCTACCAAAGTTTTAAAGGGCTCTACAGTGGAGCTATGTCCTGGCTAATCATTAGCCAAATGCAACGAACACAGACACTTTGGTCAGCCCTGTCAAACAATATGAACAACAAATACAGGTGCACATTGCTGTGGCTGCAATACAATTGCCAAAGCAAAAAGTTCCAACATCACTCTGCTAGCACCAATAGCTTTAATGCAAATACCTACTGTATATAAAGATACATGAAAATAAGGTTCTTGGTCAATGAAACTGTAACTGTTAGGCCACCTGCCCCGTCACGGTGACCTATGTTAGGTGGATCCCTACACTAAAATGACTCACCTTTCTAAGGACCTTGATCTCCAATGAATTAGGGGCAAATGTGTATTTCAGCCATATCATGTCCTGTATACATCACAAATAGCCTCCTCTCTCAAGGTCTTAAGAGAGGTGAGTCATTTTAGTGTAGGGACCCACCTAACAGAGGTCGCCCTAATGGGGCAGGTGGGCTTATAGTTACAATTTGATTATAATGTAACGACCAAGATCTTCATATTCAAGTATCCTTACATACGGTAGGTATTTGCCGTAACACTCTTGGTACCGTTGCAACTTTTTGTTTTTGCAAAATAATGAGCCAAAATGATTCAACAGGGTACAGCTCAATATATAGCTGATTTGGGTCAATTGCTTTATGTTTGTAAATAATAAACTGCTTTACAAATTATACATTTACATAAGGCTAAAATTCCAAGGACTGGACCACAATTGCTAAGGGTATGATCATATGGAGAAAAAGGTCGCGGAAACCTTTTCCGCCATGTGAACATTCCACGCCACTCGCTGCAACAGAATGCAACATCTGCATTCCATAGCAGCATCCCACTCCTGTGTAGGCCCAAATGAATTGGCCTACGCTGGAGCATATCTCGAGCTGCGGACGCTGCGGCTGATTCAGACGCGGAATCCGTGGCAAGATGTTGCTTCTTTTTTCCGCTATCTGGTAGTGGAAAAAAGAAGTGAGCGGCTCCCATTGAAATCAATGGGAGCCGTTTTTGGATTCAGCCTCAAAATCTGCTGCCAATAAACTCTGTGTGAACTAGCCCTAAAATAGATTAAGCTAGATTAATGTATTGCATTGAGTTATATGATGTATAAACTATTGTTCTGTTCCCAATAAAATTTCTATACTTTGTTTTAAAGAATTAAAAAAAAAAATTCTAACAAGATACTTATTTATGTTCTACAAATACAAGCTTTTTTTGGTATAAAAAATAAAAAAATATAAAAATTCTGAAAATATGATGCCTGGAAAATTTTCGGAGTAGTTGTAAAAAAAAAAAAAAAATGTAGAAAGATAAGCCTTTATTCAACTATACTATGTAACTATGTATGATAGGATTATTGGATATTTTCAAGCATATGCCACCCATATTCCCAAATAAGTGGAAAGTAAAATAACCCCCAAACATCCATAAAGATATTTGAGGCTATATTTAAGGCAGTTTTTGGAAAAAAAAAACCTTGAAAAAAAACCACTAAAAATTTTAACCTTGTATGGGTGGAAAAAAAACTTAAAAACAGTTTCAGAGGATCTTTTCAAAAATGCTTCAGAAAAGCAAATATAATCTGCTTGAGAAATCTACAGCAGATTTTAATTTTTTATGGGGGGGAAACTACTTGAACCTAATCTAAGATATGGAAGACAGAATAGCTTATAGGGAGTACAATACAATTTGTTATATAGTTGCAGTTATAGAATGACTAAATCTACAATTGAAGATATATAGATGATGTAATAATAATATGCAGAATTATTCCTAGAAATCCATTTATATAGATTATCTTATTGCAATATGCATAATATATTTTCTCATAGTATTACTGAAGAACCAGGCTACCAACATTATCTACAGAGCTGTGAAGATGATATTCCCTCCTCTGGGTATGTAAGGTGAGGTTCCAATTATACAATGGCATAGATGAATTGACCCTAATAAATACATTTGTCAATTGAGTTACTTTTTCTGTATGAATTACATGGGTATTATGATGTGTTAACCCTTGAATATTTAGAAAATATATTCAATGTTTTCATTAATGCTGGCTGCCGTCCTAGTGCTCTAGTGGTGTAAGAGACTTGTTGGACCCAATAGACTCCATTGGAATATCATAAATCATTCAGTGGGACAAATATAGGAGAAGATTCATTTACAGTATTGTAGTGCACTGTTAATATCAGCATGGTATTATTAGTGGTATGAAAAAGTAATTCATTGCATGATATTTTATGTCAATAATCTAAAAGTGTGCAGCAAACTATTAAAAACAACAACTCTACATGGACTCCATAGGCAAGCTGCACTAAATAACCCATCAGGAGCAAAGGCAAATGTGCCACTAGTGATGGGAAAAGTTCTCAAGTTTTGTTTCAGGCTCAGCTGGTTCGATACTAACATTAGTTTCAGTCCTTCTAAATTCATTCTGTATCTGAATTTCAAATGGCTTTAAAACATAGTACATGAGACTGTCAGGGTTCCTAGGACCCTATATAAGCAATTTTTAGCCTTTGGGGCAAATGTTTTTTTTTTTTTTTTGGGTCATTTAAATACAGTATTACAACACTCCTGATATGTATCGTAGCATCCATGACAGACTTTAGGGCCGATATACTATATTGTATTGTAGCCCTAATACATGTTTGTTAGGGCAGGCAGCATACAGAAGCCCATGTGGAGCTGGTTTGCACAAAACCAAACCTTTTGGGATTTTCAGGTTGAATCTGGTTCATTACTCTTGACTTGAATTTGGTATTGACTACCACCTGGTACCATATACTCCAATTTATGGTTCCAACCTTGACTCTCTTTAATTTTTTGTCATGTATACTAGCAACCCCTGTCAGTTACTACCCTAGTAGACCATTCTTAGAGTTGAAATCTGCAAGTTCTGTACAGGGAAGTCCGACACGTTCTTGTGAAGCTCACAAATGAAATCCAGGGGGTTCATAAAAATCTAGAGGTCAGTTTTTGCCAGTGCTGATCCAAGGTAGTATATGGAAATACCTCTTTCCTTTTATTCTATGTCAATGACATGCTAATAGATGTTGATATAATTTAGAACTCATCATCTTAACAAGACTGACTAAAGGAACTAGTCTATGACTCCCATAGAGAACTAATACCATTAATAATAGACAGTCGAGGCCGGATGCAACAGCCTATTAGCCCCGTTTCCATCCAGACTAGTCAACATTAAAACAAAAACAGTTTTGCGAGCATCTTTAAACTGTCACTCTATTGGCACCTTTACTTGGACACCATGTATTGGCGCCAATAAACTACCTTGGCTGGCTAACTTTCTTTTTTTGGAAATGATAGAAAACCAAGTCATACTAAATATACAAGTACACAATGAAAGTCTTTCTCTTTAACAATGTTTGGTTTAAGAAACAGAATTGAAAGGAATTGCGGTTGAAGTGTTTTCTTAAGTACTTGCTTCCTGTAACACACTTGACAACCAACTTCTTAAATTTGAAATTTTGCAACTTATGAAGATTCAACCTTTACAAGTCCAGGAAGTTCTGTTTAGTACTTAAAACACTACCATAATGCATAAATGTAAGGAGAAATTATTACAATTCTATGGATGTACTATTTTTTAAAGGTCAAACCTAGTACCAGTGAAATTCCACTGACGTACAAATAAGCCTGCGTCTCCGCAGATAACTGATTGCTCAGACACTTCTTACATTTCTATTTTTATTCCTTGCAATAAGACATATTCCACATTGTATCATTTGTATCCACCATTATGAGCACTGCTTTTGAAAAACAATCAGTTTGATTGGCTCATTTTCTCATCACAAATACCCTATAATGCTGCGGCTTCCTAAAAAATGTTAAAAGAAAATAGGAATTAATAGTAATAATGTATATTGTACACTTAATGATGGTCGTGTTCGCTAATCTTCCTTGTGTGCGTAGAATAGATCTATATGCCATAGGTGACACAAGTTTCTTTGTAATCTTGAAAAAAAGTCTTAATACAGATGCAGTGACTTGAAAAGGAGAGATTGTATGGGAAACGTCTGCCAAGTGTGATTGGCTGACATCCCATTAGTGCACAGAAATTATGATTACGTTTCTTGTGAAGCTTCTTCCGTAGTCATTTTAAAAAATGCTGGTCTGGTAGTTTATGCCAATGGATTAACAACTCGGGGGAATATATTAGAATTAGTCAAATTTAAAGTTGGAAGCTACTGCAGTATGTTTTATAGGTCAAAAGGGCAAGTAATATTATGAACCTATTGGACATAGAAAAATTTAATCCTTCTAAAATAAAAAAAAGTAAAATAGCTATCAATATAAAGTTCTGTATGATTGGACAGATTGAAAGAGAAGCTGTCAAGTCCATTTTTTACTTAATTTTAGCAGTGACCACACTCCCCTGTTGGTTTGTAATGAATGCCGCCCCAGTCCCCACTGCCCTGGGAGGATTCTTAAGAAAAGAGCACAAAGTCTTAAATACAATTTGATGTGTTTATTGGTTCTAAAGCCATTTCAAAAAAGAAAAGAGACTTTTTATCCTTCATTGGCCTGTCAAGCACAGAATGATGTAGATTTGTGCTGAAGGGCTCCTGGAACATAAACATCAACTTGTAATACTAAAGAGGGTTTCTCATCTCAGGGTTTCAGCTGCCCTTTTGTCTCCTCTCCCCTCCACTTCTTGGTTTTCAGCTCATTCCAGCATGTAGCTCCTGCTTGTTGTAAAGGTCACAGTTATCTCTGGATTCACATATACAGGTAATAGTGGCTGTTCAAGAAATTTTACTAGAAATGATCAGGGCCCATAAACTGGGGGGAGAAGAGAATTGAGAGGGCCAAAAACTGGGACTGAGACATCATTCTGACCTGACCACAGGTCTGTAACTAGGCAACCAGCTGTAAACACTGAGGAGCAAGATTTTGCTGTATCTGACAAGCTCAGCAAGATAAATAAAGCAATGTAATGGTTAAAACATAAGCTACATGTCAGAATACAATCCTTGAGATGAGAATAACCTTTTAACCCTTTGAGGATGATTTCCATTTTTTCATTGTTGTTTTTTCTCTAAGAGGCATTTTTTCCCAGCAATATAGTTATAATTATATGAGGGCTTCTTTTTTGCAGGACAAGCTGTATTTTTCTAATGGCACCATTCAATTTTGCAGTGTTGGCAGGGCTTTGTGTCCGGTTAAAAAAAAAAACTGTTTCACTGCGGAGAGCAGAAGACGCTCACCAGCGCTCACTGGCGGACAGTGAATGCTGGTTTCCATCTTCTGCCAACAGAAAATGGAAATCTGCATAACAGAGAACGGGTGCTGGTGAGAACCCACCCTGAGATGTAAGAAAGCTTCCATCTTTTTTTTTATATATTACAGTGAATGATGATAGATACAATCAAAAATGTGCTCTGTCTGTATCTGTCATTATATTAGCTTTTCAGTTTGTTATTCTGATCCTAAAATGGATCGGAACAACTGAATTAACATAAGCTGATTTGTATCATCATGGGGTATATAGATCTTTTTGATGATTTTTTTTTTTTTTTTTTTACATTTTTGAGGGATGATAGATGATAATAAAATAGCAATGTTTATGAGGTTCTTCACCTTGTAAGAGGAGCAACTTACATCTACAGGTTTGTACTACTTATATACAGAATAGCCCAAAATGTTTTGTTTGGCTACTAGCAGTGCTGACAGAATACACCAAAGACATACTTTATTGAGTAGAGTAACACAGGTGTCAGCCTCTTTGACTACGTGACCATGTTTCATAAATGGATAAGGTACAACACTTAGTCACATATAAGTCTCAGCGCTCTGTCAGATCTGTGGCACGACAGATACCACTTGTGTTTAATGGACTATATTGACCTACCATGGATCTATCAGGTTCCGTTCTGGTTTCCGTCATTTTCTGAGTGTTGATGATAATAATAATACTGCAGGCATCTCTTTTCTATCAAGTCTGCCGACACTACCAACCGAGACTCCAAACCACACGGTGAACAGAGCCTAAATAAGTCAGATAAATACTAACAATAAATCAATTAGCAAAAAACATTCTTTTTGCTCATTTTTTTGTAGACCATAAAATGAAGAAGGCTTTACAAGTGCAAAAGCCATTTGCGACCTATTGTATGAATCAAAAACTCTCTTGTTGGTCCATTATAGAATATACTGTAAGAATCTCCTGTACAATAGATCTTTAGATTTCCATCCTGCATTGGTCTGCTTAGTTGAGGTATGCACTTAGCTTGGTCTGCCGCTGTGTGCGCTTGCTGTCAGTGAAGTGATGAAACTCATTGTTGTGTTGTTGGGTCCTGCTGCTAGTCCATTAGCAAGTGTCTGTGGGAGGAGAAGACAAATTGTGTCAATGTGCTATGTCAAAGGACCACACTGTTGCTTGCCACTTTGACTTTAAGATAAATAGTTATCTTGCGGTGTGACAGGTGCAGAGCCTGGAAGTTTAAAAGCAGGTAATTCAACCGTCGTGTAACCTCTGGATGTTGTCATTTATTGGATAATAACACAGGCTTAATCAATCCTCTTCAGAAGTGCTTTCTCCTTCTGTGGAAAGCTTCCATTAATCCTCAAAAGATAAGAATAGATAATTTATATTCATTTACCTCTGTATTACATATACAAGAAAGATTTAACAGAATAAACCTTTCTATGCATTAATATGTGACAAAATATAACAAGAAAATTACAAATGTTTTATACTGGACATGCACACATAGAAATACATTCAGAGGTGTAACATGACGCTCCTTGCCGTAATGCAAAATCTGTAATGGGGCCACTACCTACCATGTTCCATTTAGAATAGTGGTATATTTTATACGGAAGAGACCTTTGGAGTCCACTCAGGGTTCAACGAATGGTAGTATAGTTAGTGTATGCCCCTTACTATAGAATATTGTACACACATTCACACACATACAAAACCAGTTTCCTACCACCATAATAAGAAGGCAGTCAATGCAGAAGAGCTGATGTTAGGCATGATAGTACCCTGTGCGATATATTCTATTCCCTCCCTCCCGCATCATAAAGTATATGATAATACAATAATGCAGATTACCTTAGCCATATTAGCTGCTACATGGCCTGCAGTGTAGGGGGGCCCAGTCACCCATCCTGGCACCTTGTCAGACAAAAGAATGGAGGATGCACAACATTATTTGATGCTATGCTGTGCATACCCCACAGTATATTCTTTACTGTAACAGTATGAGCTGCTTGGTCAGACAGGAGAGGACAGGGAATATACCACTAGAGAGCAGACTGAATTCAGTGCACTGTCAGCTTTCCCACTATGTGCCCCAGTGCTGGAGATATCGGTGCTGTTAGCTCTGACACCAGTATCTCACCACTGTCAGAAATGCAGGCCTTACAGCCAAGTGCCATCACTGGGGTGTGAGGAATGCCCCCCCAACAGTATATTTTCATAGGCTTGTACTGTTGAAGGAGGTGTTCCTTGCAGCCTAGCGATGATGCTAGGGAGTAAGGTTCGCCCTTTTGACAGTGTAGAGGTATCAGTGCCAAAACTAATGGCACCAATATCTCTAGAAAGCCGACAGTGTGATGAATTCCACACTCTGTTGACTTTCGAGCAGTATATAATACCGCACATCTCTGAGAACATGAGATGTCCTCTTTATATGGACCAAACCACTGGAGAATGGGTGCTTAGTTGATGATACAACCCTGACTGAAAATGCTCTGAGAAGTAGAGGAGACAGGGAGAATTTACTTCCTGTCTGAGTACGAAGGAGGAAAGAGTGTATAGAGAACCCAGGATACTGAGCCAGAGCCCCAAGTTAGACTGGAAGCCATCAGCCCAAAAGCAGCAATGTGATATTAGAAGATTGGATTTATCCCTGATCACCTTGTGGAATTAATAGTGTGTAAGATCAGGATATGAGGATAGACTTATATGGTCCTCACACCTACAATCCTGTCTATAGTCTTGAGGTCATACAAGGCAACCTGGAGAATCTACACCCACAGCCTATGAACAGTTGGGGATTTTGAGAGTGTAGCACTTGAGTTAAATGGAATATTGTTCAAGCAAGGGAGCGGTAGACTGTGAACAGGAGAACCATAAACCCTCAGTAGATGCTCTACAAGAGCTACGTTTCCAGTATCTGGATTTTATTGAAGTTTCTCTGATATACCTAGACATTGTGTTCCTTCAGAGTCTTATCCCTGCATGACCATAATGGGCAGTCCAACCCCCACCCGGCTCCGGGAGGCTTACAACCATTAGGTAACCCAGGCAAACACTATGTTTATGATCAGACATCTGCAAACCCCCCCAGCACTGCACTAACCTAGGAGAACTGTTGGATTTGGCCGAGATTCTTGCCACCATGTCTATGGATATCATCTATGTGTCATCTCTGCCTTTTTCCAACTGAACCGTTGCTGCACATCTTCTTATGCATTTAGGCTAGGATCACATGTAACAAAATGCAGCCATGGCCAAAAACGCTTCTTCAGTGTGTGGCCTCAGTATAACACTCCCCTTTCATTTTCTAAGCTTTTACAATTGGTTTAGGCTTGAAATAAATATTAGAATTATTCAAGCATTTTCTGTATAAGGGCTTATTTTTCTCAGTCTTTAATAGTTCACATTTAAGCAGTTCTGCAGGTTAAAGAACAATAAAACACCCACATGCAATAAATAAAAGGCACGGTGCCGAATGTATTTTACAACTGGTTTTGAGTGACTGCCAATATTACATAATATGACTGCAGGGATCAGGAGATTTAGCTTTTTGCCACGTGTGCCCACACAGTACTGGTAAAGCATTTTGCTCTCACTTGTAAATTGCCAATGGCTTCAATCCAGCATTAAAAAAATGGTACCTCATAAGGCCAGGTTCACACTGGAGAGTTCTTGATATGTCTTTTTCAGTCAAAACAGTGAGTAATAGAAAAAAATAGAATTCATATTGGACAGATTTACGAAAATTGTCATAGGGGTTTGCAGTAACCAATCAGAGATCAGCTTTTATTTCTTTAACTTGCTGGGGTAAAATGAAAGCTGAGCTCTGATTGGTTGCCAGGGTAAAGAAAGTCAGTTTTGCTTCCAGACAGATCTGCCCCTCTATATAGAGTCTTTCCGTTATATTTTAACTCCCTTAACCCCTTTCTGACATCCACAGTACATGGAAAGAGATTTGGGGCTGTAATCCATTATCATGACATCTGCGAGTCTATTGTAGGCTACCAGATCTGTCATTACATTGCTTTTATTACAGACTGTCATAGGAAACCTTTAATAAAAGTCAATAGATTTTACCATTTATTGAAATACATTAGTATTGAAATGTATTTAATAAGTGATCAGATCCCCTAAAGAGGGGGTGGAGGGTCTAAAATTAAAGAGGAAACAAAAGTAAAAAAAAAAAAAAAAAAAAAATCACAATCACTGGCCACTGTTTTTGTCATTTTACCTTCCCCCAAAAAATTGAAAAAAAAAGTCTTTCAAAATTGTACATTTCCGTAACGATATTAAAAACTAATTCGAATTTGTTATTGCTGTGGTCATACAGACTCAAAGAATATAAGAAACAAGACATTTTTGCTGCACAGTGAACACTGTAAAATCAAAAAAATTTGAAAATGGAGAAAATACAGTTTTTGTTTCTGAATATACAGTACTTACAGTCCATTACAAATTATCCCACAAATAATAAGCCCTGTAGGTTTTATGAATGGAAAAATGAATATAAAACTCTGGAACTCCTTACCAAGACACATAAGACTGACCCCCCACAATCACAGGATTCAAGAAGGCCCTGAAGACTCACCTATTCATTAAGGCCTACAACCTCCAATAACACTATCACCACACCCCCATCTGTACAGTCTCCCCCTCTCCTTCTGTCTCTACCCCCCTTCCCTCATAGATTGTAAGCCCTTACGGGCAGGGCCCTCTACCCCACTGTGCCAGTCGGTCATTGTTAGCATTATATCTACCTGTATATTCTGTGTACTGTATGTAACCCCCAAATGTAAAGCACCATGGAATTAATGGTGCTATATAAATAAACAATAATAATAATAATAATAATAATAATAATAATAATAATAATAATAATATAGCTATGGCTTTTGGAAGGCAGGGCATAAGAAATGAAAAATGGCTAGGTAAGGGGTTAAATGATTTTTCTTTGATAAACTATGGATGATCTATCCTTAGAATAAGCCATTGATATCAGATATGTGCGCTTTCTGTACCTGCATTGATTCTTGAAGCTTCTCATTTGTTCGGTATACCCTCATGCCAAAACCTTAGTTGTTGTTATGCTACAGTTTTATCCACTCACTTGAACCGAGCAGAGCTGCCATCCTCTAGGACATAACCAATCTAATGTTAGTTTTCTATAACCAAAAGTTTATTTACATATGAATGTGTTTTTTATCAATGAACCACGTTACACAAGATTCTGTAGTATCACCAGAAGAAATTCCACCTAACATTATAACTTTATATCCCCGCTCCTTCTAACCACAGCTCAAGCTTTTTCCATCAATAGCTCAAGATTAAATATTCCTTTGAGAATGGATGTCATTCATTTTTGTACAAATATTCAGCTTTTGTTCTTGATCCATTGCTCTGGAGTCTGCTTAAAGACAATGTGGATTAATATGATGCTCTTTAATGTGGTTTGGCAAAATACAAACATTAAAACCCCATAAATGTTATATAACTGGATTGACAGTGGTGCGCGTGCAGTCATTAAACAAAGTAATCTTTTGTGCTTTTTTTTCTTTTTCCACTTCAGATGGTTACAAAAATGGTTCCATGTGTCAGTATTAGTTTTTTTTTAAAACATGTTTTAACTTTTATCCAGTTAAAAATTAAAAATCACAGAATCACATATCTGCCATATAAAAATATTGTATACCAGTAAGATAAGAGACTGGCTGGACACAATGCTACATCCTCATCCTACTACTTTTATTACGCAGGGCAATCTTCTGTAGGGTTGTGACTAATTGTTGCATTAATCTAAACTATTTCATTGATGTGAGGCCTCGTTCACATCTGCGTAAGTAATCTGTTCAGGGGAGTCCACATGGGGACCCCCCCCCCCCCCCCCGAATGGACTACCAAACGTATTGGCAAGTGGCGTACAGGGAAAGCACAGGGACCCCAAAAATTATAATGGGGTCTGTGTGCTTTCCTCATGGTTTCCCCATGGAACATGCAGACAGAAAAGTAGTTCATGATCTACTTTCCTGTCTCCTGTCTTGCATGACTTGTGCGGAGAGCACACAGACCCCATTATAGTCTATGGGGTTCGTGTGCTTTTACTGTACACTGCTTGCCAATGCGTTCAGTAGTCCATACGGACTTCCCCAAACAGATCACTGACGCAGATGTGAACGAGGCCTCAGCCAAGTGCAATGATTTCAGAAGAACCAGGTAACTATCTAATGAGGGGTTCTAGTGTTTGCCCCAAAGCAGATGCCAGAGGAGATAAGGATAGGGATGTTGGATTTAGCTAAGCGTACTGTATATAAGCTCATGACTGTTTAATCTCTGTGACAAAGTCAATAGCACCTGCCATATCAGCATTGTGTTGGCGGATAGACAATTTCAGAATTTCAAGAAAAAAAATGAAGCACACAATCAACGTGTCTGTCAGTTGAAAAGTAAAAGAATGACCCCCTAATGGGTGCACATGTGGCATCAAGTAGTGAAAATTAACAGAATTTTTAAGAAAAATTTGTGGCACACCGCTATGCTTCAGCATGTGCTACAGTGCCACTCAATGTGCATTTCACCTTACAGCCATGAAATGAGGGTGGTATAGTGGAAGCAATGACTTGCCCTGGTAAAGGAACCTGAGATTATGGGGGATCCCTTCAAGTGTTGTAACGTGGCCTACACGCCAGGTGATGTTACAGTTGAAACCAGAAGTTTACATAAACCGTATAAAAAGACACATATGCATGTTTTTCTCACTATTTGACATGAAAACAGAATAAGCCTTTCCCATTTTAGGTCAAATAGGATTATCAAAGTTATTTATATTTGTCAAATGTCAGAATAATGAGAGATAATTTTTGAGGGCAATTTTTATTATATTCTGAAAAGTCAAAAGTTTACATATATTTCATTATTTAGTACTATTGCCCTTAAACTGTATGACTTGGGTAAAACATTTTGGATATCCTTCCACAATTTATCTTTGGTTCCATGATGGGATCCCCTAATTAAAATTTTAGGTCTTGCCCCTTTTTTGCAGATCAAAAAATCCCATTATTTGACCCCACATAGTATAACACCCCCTTTTTTGGCTCCTACTCGGTATACAATCCTTGAAACGGTATACGACATGAAAAAAATAGGAACATAGCACAATTGAAGGGATGATTAACACCAGTATAACTCCCAACTATGTAAATTAGGCCATTAGAAGATGGCGTGTTCCTGATCTCTATACAATACACAAAACACCAAAGAGGCTGAGCTGAGTGTTAAACTCCTCTCAACCCCTTTGGTGTTTTGTGGCTCCCCAAACAGTATATGACCCCCTTTTTCTGGTCCCCCCACATGGTATATGGCCGCCAACAAAGATTTTGCAGATTAGCACAGGCAGAATCAGTGTTTGTTTTATTCAATGAAAAAGTTTAACTCTTGCTGTACAGGACTGTAAAAACAATATAAGGCCCGATTCACATCTGCGTTCGGGTATCCATTCGGGCAGTTTGTTTGCGTATCCCCAAATGGAAATCTGTACGCATAAAAAAGCGATTACCTAAGGAAATCCACAGACCCCATAGACTATAATGGGGTCCTTGTGGTTTCCACTCAGTTTCTGCAGGAAACATGCGGAGAAAAAGAGGACTTTTATCTCCACATGTTTCGCATGGAAACCGTGTGGAAACCACATGGACCCCATTATAGTCTATGGGGTTTCCCAGGTAAACGATTTTTTATGTATATAGGTTTCCGTTCTGGGAATTGCCAAGTGGACTCCCCGGATGGAAACACGAACGCAGATGTGAACTGGACCTAAGAAGATATTCCGCGGTCAATCACAGATTGAATTACATAGAACAAAATAGACAAAATTTGAAAGGGTTTAAAGAGGACCTTTCATGTCCTTAGGCACATGTAGTTTTATATATTACTAGAAAGCCAACAGTGGTTTCCTGTTATGTGCCTCTGAGGTTGCCATCAGTGCCATTATAAGGGTACCAATCTCTGCCCACTATCAGAAAGGCGTTCCTGACAATCTAGCTGGGCTGTGAGAAACATGCCCCCCCCAACCCCGATTGTATTCATCTATAGACCTGTACTGTCAGAGGGGGCATTCTGTAACTTCCAGCGATAATGCTAAGCTGTGAGGAATGCCCCTCCGACCGTACTCGTCCATAGAATAGTGCTGAGGGGCGTTGTGGGAATAAAGGTATCTAAGGACTACATCACTGTTGCATCCACTTATAAAGTTTTTCCCTACACCACTAATGTGGCCCCTTCATGCTCATGATCACTTGGATGGACACAATTGTAGCCCATAATAAAAAAAAGTTATGGTATACCGTAACTAATTATGAATGAGAAAACACCATTAATGTTTTTAGAGATGTATCTTATAGACTATAGTCAAAACTATATATAGGCTTACAGACTATAGAACATAGTCAAAACTTGATTTATTAAAGAACATTGGTAAAAGTAAAGAGGTTTTCCATTACTGGATATTAATGGCCTATCCCTCAGATCAATGGCCTATCCTCCAGTGGGGGTCTGATCAATTGCTCACAATGCAATCTGCTTAACCAAAATCAGTTCCATATATTATTTAATGGATTTGCCACTTTATTGAAGCAAGAATCTCATTTAGGTGTCAGATCCCACAGATCTGATATCAATGACCTATCCTAAGGACAGCCATCAATATCTATACATACCGCTCTAAACCAAAGCTTACAATGTTAAGGGCATATAACTTGAATCTGTTACTGTGCTATCAAAATAATATGATATGTATCCTCACTGAAAAATATGATCCAGGAATAGCACATGCATGTTGTGACTACAATGTTTAACATTTGTGTACATGGCTTAAGTAATGGCTATTTGTGGCCCAGAAATTCCCACAAGGAGATAGCACACAGATGACTTCTGTAACTCGATGCTTGTCTAAGTGGTACGTGTTTATGTGACTTTGAAAAAATACTATGTGTAGAAAACAAAAGCTATAGGAGATTTCCAAGTTAATAAATACACAGATATTTGGATTTTTAAGAGTTGATACAAGTCCAAAGCTGCTTACAGTGACACGGCTGTTTTTATGACTATTTGTACTTTTATTCATTTGTTATTTTTCCTGTATACAGTGAACAAATGTATCACTCTGAACTTGTATCTGAAAGCATACAGCAGCATCACACAAGAAAGTCAAGTTAAAGTCTGCTGGAGCTGATTATTTAACACAATAAGATAAGATAATCCTTTAATAGTCCCACAATGGGGAAATTTCAGTGATACAGTTTCATGGATGGTACAGTAGTATATAACAAGAGGGAAAACACATAGAAGCTCATGGCAGATAGAGAGATAATAGGAATCATAGCAACTAAAAAGAAAGAAACACAGACACACTGCAGAATCATTTAGTTCTTTGTGTGAAGTGATGTTGATAATACAGGACACGAGGAGGGGGTCACAGCATGTAGATATAACAGGCAGAATGTTTTTTTTTTTTTTTTTTGCAGAGGTGGGGGACATATGCAACTATCACGATAACATGTGGTAGGTCTTTGGTAGGTGGTGAGATCTCATGCTCACAGCTGATAGTTCGGTATCTTGCATCAGCGCTATTGTTCCTTAACCACAAAAATGCCCCAAATGTCCTTCATCACAGCCCTCCTCCTCCTTTCTTTTTACCACTGTGTTCTACTGCCCAAGAAGTCTGAAGCCATCCAGGTAGACAGGGTGCTGCTCTCTTGCCAAGCTTCCATAAACTTATGGGATAATAACTGCAATATTAAACTTTGCTACATCTGTATAATATGAATTGCCCATATATTGTTCATAGAGGATTTAGACAAATTTATGCAGATACCCCTCCTAAATGGTAGCTTTTTATACAACTCCATTTTCAGTGGTGAACCTAGCCTCTCTGCTGCCTGAGGCAGACGATCGAAAGACGCCCCTTTGGACCACCATGACCACATCTTTCAGCTGTGACCTGTCTCTATAAAGTTTGAAACACAGACATCTTTCACTCCTCACTTCTCCACGCACCCAACCCCTATATATATTTATATACATATATATCCCACAGCGGCCCCTGCAGCCTATATTATGCCCCACAGTGCACATTAGACTGTGGGGCATAATAGAGGTTGCAGGGGGGCCACTGTGGGGCATAATAGAGGTTACAGAGGCCACAATGGACCCTTCAAGCTCTATTATTATACTCAGGGGTCTTTTCAGATCCCCGAGTATAATAATCGGAGACCCAGGGGAGATGAGAGAACATAATAAACACTGTTACTCACCGATCTGTGCCCCGGGTGAAGAGCTATCTGTGCCAGTACTGTAGCTTTTCTCAGCCAGAAGGGCGTTCCTGACAGTCAGTCAGGTACGTCCTTCTTCCCAGCAGCGCCTATAGCGCTGTACTGTGTGTGCATGGAGGAACGCCCCCTCCCTCTGCTCACAGTGCACATCCATAGACGAGTATTATCAGGAGGGGAGGGGGCGTTCCTCCCCGCTCACACAGTACAGCGCTATAGGCGCTGCTGGGAAGAAGGACGTTCCTGACAGACTGTCAGGAACGCCCTTCTGACTGCGAAGAGCTACAGTACCGGCACCGATAGCTCTTCACTCGGGGCACAGATCAGGAAAGCTGATATTGCGCTGAATTCAGCGCACTGTCGGCTTTCCAGCGGTATACAGAACTGCCTTTGCCCAAACCCATGAAAGGTCCTCTTTAATCCTAGCAGGCTTCAGGCCTATATGGTACTGCTAGCACAGGCTTTGGGCCTATATGGTAATATGCCAGACCATGTGACGTCTTGGCATTACCATATAGGCCCGAACCCAGCTAGGATTAACATCAGATCCCGGATAGGTAAGAAAAAAAAAGTAAAAAAAAAAAATCACCTGTGCGCCGCCTTAGGTGAGCACCTCACCTCGCCTCATTAGTGGTGCGGCGCTGTCCATTTTCATAGGTAAACATTAGTAGAATGGGTCATACTCTCCCAAATTCACACTAAAGACATCCCCTGCTACCTCTTGTGTCACCCCTCTACCTCATAGATTGTAAGCTCTTGCGAGCAGGGCCCTCAGTCCCAGTGTGTGAAATGACTTTCTTTGTAATGCATCTTTCTGTCTGTATTTGAAGCATACAAATTGTACAGCGCTGCGGAATATGTTGGCACTATATAAATAAAATTTATTATTATTATTATTATTACTATTATTATTATATTTCCAAAAAGTCAGTTCCTCCTATAGTTTTCCAAAGACAAATGCTATTTTGGGGAAATGGAAATCTAGAAAGAACAACAGCTCAACTCAATTGTGTATTGTATAATGCAACTGGAAGCTACATTAGCACACTACTTGATAAAAGGGCTTTAGGAGTTTATTTTTTGGGGCATATCCAGGGCCCCATATGGTGTAATCGCTGCAGTTTTACAGGTGAATCCCATCCCTTCTTTGTGATGAAATATGCGCTGCAGGCACATAGTGATTCCAAAAGGAATGGGTACCTATGTTATGGCAACACAAATGATTACCAGTATAGGGGCAGGGGCAGACCTCTTGCAAGCGGTACATAGTAATATAAAAATGTGGATGTTCCTGGATACGTCTTATTTTGGTTTATTCACCTTATAAAACAAGTCATATTTTATTCATAGCTTTTTAGATTTTATCTGCATTTTTTTCCTTGTTTTCAAGTACATTGCAAATAATAAACAGAAAAATGTTTTCGTACAATCAAATGATTTCTATTTGAGTCTTTTTCGATGGCGTTTACTTGTGTATCTGTCTTTTCTTACAGTACTTGTTTTTTTAAAGCATAAATACAAAGTTAGCGGATGACAGACACAACAAGCATTCTATTATTCATAGATAACCCAGTCTATGCAACGCTACAACATCTGTGCATAGACTACAGACAGTGATGAATTATTTAAAAAATTCAGAAGGAATTCCATTTACCAAGGCTATGACCTAGGATTAGAGACACAGACAAATACATAGACATACATACTCATATAGCCAGAAAACTCATACACTATAAATAACTGCAAATGATTTGGAAGCCTGGACTACACCGCAGTGTCATTATAGTAATGTGTATGGAAATAAAAGAGACTACAGTGTAGGCCGGACAAGTCATGGACTCTGGCAAGCAGGATTCATCTATAAACTCAGCTGGAAAGGCCTAATGAAGATGTGTAATAGAGTTAAAAGCCTGTATATTATGCTAAAAATATAGAGCATTCTGCATGTAGACCTTAAAGGGATTGCAAGAGAGCAACTTTTATCAGTGCTTTTGGTAGTTTTTTTTTGAGATATAGTAATAAGTGGATTGTCTAAATTTTTTGACTAAGGTTTAAGACTACTGCTGAAGGGGCCAATGGCATAAAAACTTTACTCAACTCATCCCGATCTTCTTTTTCCAACAAGAGCAGATCTGGTCTCCTGTTTATGCCAGGTGACACTGCTTTCTTGCACCAAACAGGCCCCTCAAGTCTTAATCCGCTTCTTGGTCATTACATTCTGCAAATATGAATGTTGCAGGACAGGGATTGGGGCAGGTCGAGGCCTAGCTTATTTATTAAAACTCAAACCAGTTCCCTGGCGTGAGTCAGAATAGCAATCTATGCCAGTTCCTGCCTAGCGTAGATTTCCATTCTCCCTCCAGGACCCCTGACAGATTTATAAAGAATCCACTACCTCTTCATGAATTTCTCAGCCTCTGTGCCAGTTGGGCCATTTATTAAGACTGGGGTACGATACACCACTCTTCATATGTGCCCCGTAGAATAATTTGGCTCTCGGAATGTATGGAAAATTTTCCAGAAGTGTCATTTCTCAATTTCAAATGCAGGGCTTATGATATTATTGGTAATGAGAGGGGAATGACTTACTGCTAGACCTGGCATGTGTCTTGCAGGAACAAAGGATCAGAAATTCTTAAATTCAATTGACCCTAACCTTCTTTCCCTCCACATTAGCTATAGAGAGCGAATCAGAAGACCCCAATGAAGATTACTCACATTAGCCTTAAACCGTTCTCCAACATGATAATATTCTGTCTGTGTTTTTGGCTATATTTGCATGAACAGCTTTACTTATATCGAATATCATATCCCTTTAGATCAGTCAGACATTAGTGGTGACCTTACAAAACCAGTGGGGAGTGATTCCTAGAGATTCCTCTAAATAAGACTGCCTTAATCCCCTAAACCGTTTTTGATATATATTGTTTTCCGCCACAGCAATTACCATTTTACTATATTCTATTAAAAGTTATATTTTACTTTTCTCATTAATTGGTATGTTTACTTTTCCCTCCACAATACGCAGTCACTCGTATAAAGATGTATACTGTACATATATCTGGAGAAGAACCTACATTTTTTGTATTATACTGATAATAATGTTACAAAAGGTAGAAATTTTCAAAAATAGTTGCAGGAATAATTACAGCTCCGCAGAATAACACTTATATTGTACATCTGTAAATTACTTTGGTGTCTTCTCTGCCAACATGATATTGTAGACTCCTTCAAGTTCTTCTTCTTCTACCATTTTCTAAACATTTATCACAATTTTATACTTTTACCTTTTTTATTTTTATGTATCTGGTTCTCAGTGAAACCAGAAATTTGGATGTGGATGTGGCGATGGATGGATCAACAATTTGCTATCCTTTGCTCCAAGTATAATTAGTTCTTCTTGAAAAGTTCAGAAGAAAGTGTAAGTAATGATGGAGGAAGGGTCAGATGACTGATAATTAGGCATTGTCTGGAGACCTTCCTATTTCAGGTTAAAGCCATCACACTCTTAATGATACTAATATACAAATGATAAGGACATAATGGCCTTTTCACATCCGTTATGATAACTGGAATAACACTGGTCTAAGATTGATAATAATAATGTGTCTTTCTGATAGCTTGACATCTTTTCAAATGATACCTGGCAGAAGCGTCTCTTCTCGCGTATACTATATTTATGCAAATTTTTACCCAAAGTTTCTGTTTATATATATCTAGAATAAAAACATTCATTATGCAATATATTTCAAAGGGCCACAATATAAAAGGATTTATAGGTTACTCATATTTAATAGGTATTCGTAAGGAAATATCAATTCTCTCAAAGTAGTTTCAATAGCCATCAACATGGATTAGGTTTAACCCCTTCCCGACATGCGCCGTAATAGTACGGCGCGTGTCGGGTCTGTAACTATGGCGACCGCCCGGGAGCAGTAGACAACCGGCTCTGATGCCTCCGATCGGTCCCCGGACCGATCGGAGGCATTAACCCCTCCGGCGCTGCTGTCAAAGGCGCCGGAGGCGCCATTTTCCCGGCGGCGCATGGGCGCCGCCATTTTGGCAAGGATCGCCGGCTCCTGGAGCATGCTCCAGGGCCGACCCGCCGTTGCCATGACAGCCGGGAGCCTTGTTAAAGGCTCCCAGCCGGTCTGCAAATTCTCTCTTTTGCAGGCTGGTGTATACAGCCTGCAAAAGAGATGATGATTTTTTGCAATGCATTGCAATGCATTAGCATTGTAATGCATTGCATTAGTGATCAGACCCCCTGGGGTTCAACACCCCTAGGGGGTCTAATAAATGCAAAAAAATAAAAATAAAAAAAAAAGTTAAAAAAAATATTAAAAAATATAAAAAGAATTAAAAGTTCAAATCACCCCCCTTTCCCTAGAACACATATAAAAGTAGTTAAATACTGTGAAACATATACATGTTAGGTATCCCCGCATCCGAAATCGCCCGCTCTACAAATCTATAAAAATATTTTTCCTGTTCGGTAAACGCCGTAGCAGGAAAAATAGTCAAAAGTGCCAAACCGCCGTTTTTTCACTGTTTTAATTCTGATAAAAATTTTAATAAAAAGTGATCAAAGCAATAACATTTCCCGAAAATGGTAGAACTAAAAAGTACACCCGGCCCCGCAAAAAAAGACGCCCTATACATCCCCGTACACGCACGTATAAAAAAGTTACGGCTGTCGGAATATGGCGACTTTTAGAAAAAAAAAATTTTAACACCGTTTTGGAATTTTTTTTAGGGGTCAGAATGTAAATAAAAACATATAAATTTGGTATCTCTGGAACCGTACCGAAACACAGAATATAGGGGACATGTCATTTTGGCTGCACAGTGAACACCGTAAAACCAAAGCCCGTAAGAAAGTCACAGAAATGCATTTTTTCTTCAAATCCACCCCATTCTGAATTTTTTTCCTGCTTCCCAGTACATTATATAGAATAATTAATGGTGGCATCATGAAGAAAAAATTGTCCCGCAAAAATTAAGACCTCATATGACTCTGGGAGCGGAGAAATAAAAAAGTTATGGGGTATAGAAGGAGGGGAGTCAAAAACGAAAAACGAAAATCAAAAAATGCCATCGGCGGGAAGGGGTTAAAGAGATCTTAAGATTTTGTAAGAAACTGCTCATTCCCTGATATTGTATCTGGAAACGTCTAGCCCAGGGGTGCTCACACTTTTTTAGCGTGTGAGCTACTTTATTAGCTGACCAAGGCAAAAGATCTACTAGGCTGGAGCCGAGGCGGGCCTGTGGGCGGGGCCGAGGCGGACCTATAGGTGGGACAGGGCGGGCTTGTGGGTGGGACGGGCGTGTCTGTGGGCGGGATCGGGCTTTTGGGCGGGGCCGGCGGATCGTGAGAGCAGGAGACAGCGGCGTTCTGTGGCCACCCAGGGATCCCCAGTGTCTGGTCTGTTTGTTCACAGCGCAGGCTGAGAGTCATCTCTGGACACTGGCAGGCTGGGACTGTGGCAGCCCCGCCTGCCAGTGTCCAGAGATGACTCTCAGCCTGCACTGTGAACAAGCAGACACCGGGGATCCCTGCATCCGGCGATCGACCCATACGTCCTTTGCGATCTACCAGTAGATCAAAGTCTAGACCAGTTTACCCAAATGGAAAAGTAAGGAAGGAAACTTGTGTACATATCTGAAATCGGCAGAGTAACTGGTCTAGTTGTTTGGTGTGAGCAATAAGGGTCTGTTCACACAGAGTTTTTTGGCAGTGGATTTTGGCGCGGAATCCGTCTTCAAATTCGCTGCCAAATACGACCCCCATTGACTTCAATGGGAGCCGCTCGCTTCTTTTTTCTGCTAGCTAAAACGGAAAAAAGTAGTGAGCTGCCCTGTCTTGCCACGGATTCTGCGGCTGACTCAGCCCGCGGCATGAGGCTCCCTCCCGATGAGGCCCATTCATTCGGTCCTAATCCGTAGTGGATTGCTGTGATGGGATGCTGGTGCACTGAACCGACATTCATTCGTAGCTAGCCATGCGGTATGTTCACAGGCGGAATACATTTTCCGCCATGTGAACATACCATAAAAGTGAAAACCTGCGGCAGTCTGCAAGAGGGACTGAGATCGTTCATGATGTTAAGGATGCCGCCCTCTATTGGGTGGTGTACAGAGTGCACTCTGTTCTCCTAATTCCATCCAGGAGATTAGATTTGCATATTTTTTACCCAGAGGGACTGAGAGAAGACAATAATCATTGAAAAAAAAAAAAAAAAAGCCAAAATTAAACACATTTGCCAACCATCTTTACCAATGCGTCTGGTAGTCCATTTGGCGGGGGTTTCGCGGGGGTGCCCTGCGGACTCCCCCGAACGGATTTCTGACACAGATGTGAACCAGGCCTAAATGAAGCCTAGTTGCAAAGAAAACTCTTGCAGAATTGGCAAGTATCAATTAGTCTTAGTGGTAAGATTTAGCAACTTATTTAAAAATATAATGACATGAAAAATAATTAAAAAAAAAAAACAAAAAACAAAATCAAGAATTCTTTCAAAAATATGTTTAACACAAAACCTGATTTAGAAAAGAGGACATTTTCTTGTGACACATTCCCTTTAAAAACCTTACATTACATGTATTGCATTGTACATACAAACAAGCATATTTAGGCTTAATGTCCTGTTAAACATTATGGTTTATTACCTTTATACACTGAATTACCAGAACCAGAACCCAATCCAATGCTATACCTTTGGCACCAGTATGCACAGGGCTACTACTTTATAGAGGAGAAGTACATGGTGTGGTCCATAGATATAAGAATGGCCACGAACACCAAATAATGAATACATTAAATGGAATATGGCTTTTTATTATGTTGTTTTAGTATAGATTCTTATTTTGTACAGCTGAATGTCGGATCTTATTTTAAGTGAAATGAGATATAAAATGTGCTATTTGAGGCATACGTATACTAGACAAGTAATTATACCTAGTTAAGTGTTTGCTTCTTTGGAAAAATGCTAATTGTTTAATCTTCACAAATTGATGTTCTTGAGTTATAATTTGTCTGTTTAAGAAGCACTGGAGATCATTTTCTTCATTTAAAGCGCTAAATCAATCACGATTTTTCATTTACATATGAACTAGCCATTTTTATACCAGCAGCTTACAGCTCACACTTAATATTAATTTCAACAATGAATGGAATGGAAATGTGATTTACTGTTTATATGGATGAAACCATTTTCACAGTCATGTCTACATTGGATAGAATATACTAACCTCATTTTACAAATGCCAGCTATTGTAAAAGTTAAATGTCTTACATTCAGCGCTGGGTCAGTAACTTAGATTATAGCATTGTATGGAGGCAGTAGCGTTGACCATTCAGTAGAAGCATGACTTCTTGTCAAATGAGGGAATTCATAAAGACAGAAGTATTGTACACCGGTCTTGTTGTCTCCTGTGATGGCAGAATATTCGTCTGATTCATGTTCAGTAGAGATGAGTGAACACTGTTCGGATCAGCCGATCCGAACAGCACGCTCCCATAGAAATGAATGGAAGCACCTGTGACGCTGACTTTGCCGGCGTCCGGCCGGCGTCACAGGTGCTTCCATTCATTTCTATGGGAGCGTGCTGCTCGGATCGGCTGATCTGAACAGTGTTCGCTCATCTCTAATGTTGAGGCCTAGCCCTTTATCAGGCCCATCCTCCACTAGACCCATCCTCCGACAGAAATCTACACCAATACTTAACTAATGTAGATTTCTATCATCATTTACACCACAAAAGACACATAAATGGCAGTGGATCTGGTACAGGTAGAGAACTCATACATATCCTACCCTACCCCCCCCCCCCCATCTTTGAGAAAAGTGGCGAGGGCACCATAAAAACACCACCTGTAACTATTTCAATTTCAAGAGGTGTTAAAAAGTTGTCAACAACCAGCTTAGTAAACGGAGAGGTGCTCCGACTCCAGTGGAGATCCAAGGAACATGTATTGAGATAGTCAGGACCTATGAGTACCTTGGTGTGTTCCTCAACAATAAACTACACTGGGCTGATCACCTGGAGGCGCTGCACAGAAAGGGCCACAGCAGACTCTACCTGCTCAGGAAGCTGAGGGCCTTCGGAGTCCAGGGGACACTTCTTAGAGCCTTCTTCAACTCTGTGGTTGCTTCAGCCATCTTTTTTCGGTGTGGCCTGCTGGGGGAGATAAGAGATAAAGGGGTGACAGCCAGAGAAGAGTCACAACACTTGTCACTGTCTGTAGGTAAACCTGTCAAATCAGGTCCCACCCTCAATGCACTTGCAGACCTATTTACTTATATATACTGTCTACCAATAAATATTTGGACACCTGTGGTAGAATAGAAGAACAACATTTATCCATATACAATAGTTGGTAGAGCCCAGCAGATGCTTCCCTACAGATGGTATTGATCGATACAATACTCCTGGATGCCTGTTGGAACTCCCAGTGTATTTGAGCCATCGGTTGGGTGTGGTTTCTCTGGTCAGCACCCATCGGTCTCTATCTCCCAATTTCGGGGGTCTACCGACTTGGGGCACATTCCAACAACCACCGTTCACCTTCCACTCCATAATCACATAGGCCACTGTCAATTTTAGGCATTTCAGTTCGCTTGCTATGTCCATTAAGGATCAACCATTTCTGTGGTACCCCACAATTACCCCTTTCTCAAAATCGGATAACTCTGTACTTTGTGGCATCTTGCATCTGACTAATGCCAAAGCACTAATGTCAATGATGTTTCCTACATTATATTTAATGGCGGAAGGCATGACACCGCAGATATTTTCATTTGCATGGGTGTCCAAATACTTATTTGCATACCAAAGAAAACCCGGATTTCTACTGAACGGCGTCGAGGAGAAGACATCTAAAGGTAGGAGAAGAATAGCCTTTTTTAACGCTATTCCTACGTGTTAGTCAGAAAAAAGGGTATCCAATGATAGGATCCCTTTAAGGCTAAAGTCCCATGCAGTGAATTGCTTCCAAAAAAATGCTGCAAAAAAAGGCTTAGATGAAAATGCAATATTTCTGCCCCTTTCATACCAATACAGAAAATGCCAGTGTTTCATATGTATAATTGACATGCTGCAATTTGCAAAAATGCAAATGTTTATGAAATCGCTGTTTTTTTGTTTTTTTTTCTGCAATGTATGGTTGGAATTAGTCAAAATCCCATCCACATTGCAGTTAATGCAAAATGCTGTGCCCTTGCAATGTGGGACCCTGACTATAAATGGAATCTGATTTAGTAACGCTATTTGAAATACTTGTAACTGTCCCTTTCATTCTGAGCGACATTCTCACGCTTCCTATCCATTTGGAAATCTTGATTCTACACATTTCTTCTGAATTTTGCTCTGGTGGCATCACAGCTAACTGGACTGTGCTCTCAACAAAATTCAGAGACAGCATGCAGATGCAACATTTCCAATTTTGTGAAAAATTGGTGTATTTGAACAAATTTAGGAAACGGTAGGGGTTGGCATCTGTGTGTATTTGTGTGTATATGTGCACATGGTGTGTGTTCCAATCAGCAATGGGTGACCTTGCTTATCATAACCTTTCGTATCCACAATGTAAAACAGTATATTTCTATGTCAAGAACGTTTCGTACTCGCCACAGAACTCAAGTTAAACATATCATGTTCTTGTTCAATATGTATGTACTGAAGTTACCGAGAAGTGCAGTTGGCTTGTTTAAAATTCAATTAAACATTTTTTTTTTTTTGTGTTCTAATTAAATAATCAGATTTGCAGATGTTACATTCCCTTCTGCCAATGTTTCAGGCATATATAACATTTATTTTACATGTATAACTACATAAGTAGACAAGTAATAAGGCGTAAATATAAAATGTTTGTTTTGAGTGCACTACAATATCAATGAAGAAGAATATGAGATGATATCTTAAACGCAATGGGGAGTCGTATTTATTATTTATTGTGCGCTTTAGACAGTTATGTAGCAATTGTCACCATTTCAACCCTGCATAGATAAAATAGCATGGCTAAAAGATATAAAATTCATTAAATGCATTGTTGCAAAAGCTGGAAAATGTGTATAGTAGCCAAGAGGTGACATAACAAAGGGAAGTTAGTCTGTATTTATTAGGCCTAGTACCATTTTGATAAAGTTGGTACCATTTATACCATTAAGTCATTTATTGATAGAGATTTTTCCACCCTAAACTTAGCTCTAATTTGGCTAAGAACCCAAATTTCTCAGGAAACCAATTTAACACAATGACGCAACATGCTAGCTAAATAGTTGAAAGGTTGTAATTTACAATAAAACTATACAAAGACACTTATGAAAAATATGGAATATCAATTCTTAAATTATTTAACTTTTTTGCACTTTTTTATACCATTATTGTGACACATTTCTTGACATAAGGAAAGAAGCAGTGATCAAAAGAAAGGACACATCTGTACAGTGTATCATAACACTTCACTCACATCGGGGCAAATTTATTAAGACTGGTGTTTCATACGCCAGTCTAAATATAGGCTGGCACGAGGTGTGCCTGAATTATCAAGAGACTCCTGCCTCTTAATCAATTATACATGCCCATGAACCAGAGTGGAAGTCTATGACAGTCAGGAACTGGTGTAGAATTCTGGTATACCTCATGCCTGGCGTGCATTATAATAAACATGTTGGACCAAGGAATCTTCAGTCCATCCCATGTTACCACATTATCACACATCTACACCAGAAAACTAGCATAAATGCATTGATAAATTCCCAATGTGGAAGGCTTTACAATCAGAAAATTTAAGCTATGGTCAATGGTTCTCTAGAATTGTAATAAAATAAAGACTTCCATGGCGCAATGGCCACAACACTAGAGATGAGCGAACACTAAAAGGTTCGGGGTTCGAAATCCGATTCGACACTGTTCAAACGAGTTTCGACCCCATTATAGTCTATGGGGGGAAATGCTCGTTTCAGGGGTACGCACCATTCGATCAAATTCTACTTACCAAGTCCATGAGTGAGGGTCGGGCTGGATTCTTCTCCCTGCGCAGCGTCCCTGCATCCTCTTCGGCCTTGAATTCACTCTGCTAGGCATTGGGCCCGGGCAGAGCCAACTGCGTAAGCCTGCACTACAAGCGGACATGCGCAGTCGGCTCTGCCCAGGCCCGATGCCTGGCAGAGTGAATTCAGAGCCGGAAGAGGACGCGGGGACGCTGCGCAGGGAGAAGACTTCTAAAGGTAATAGAAGAACCAGCGTTGATTGGCTGACTGTATAGCATTCTGCCAATCAACGCTGGTTCTGCATCGAATCTTAACTTCGAACAGCGAGTGGTACTCGATCGAGGACGAGTATTTCGAATACCGTAGTATTCGATCGAACACCTACTCAATCGAGTACTACTCGCTCATTTCTACACAACACCCCTTCACTGATTTAGTAGTCACCAATGTTATTTGCAATTCTACCCCTTACTTTACAGCTAATTCTTAAAGCAGACCCTTCTGTTCCATAAGACTCCTGAGTCTCTGGAGGCGTCAGATACTCTCAGACACCCATTCTTGGTGAGAATATACCAGCCAAATTTAATTATTGTTTCCTCTTAGGATAACTAGTGATGGAGGTTCCTGGCAGTCTGAGCTATCCATACAGAAACATACTGAATAAACAATGTTTATCTGCGCCAAAAAGGCATGGCAATGGAAGGTTGTTGGCTTGCATAAACATGGATGAGCATAGCATGTCTAGATGTAAATCTATTATAGATACTAAGTGCATGCTCCCAGAGTGTAACTGCTGAATGTCTTCTTCCTTGGCATGTTTGAAATTTTCTCTATACTAGTAAATTCTCACACTACCAGTCTCCATATTCAATACAGTTGTAGGAAGCCCCATATGAATGCATATGCTATGTGTGTAGAATGGCTCTCTCTTTGTATCAAAGCACTTGCACCAACCAAATAGCATAAGAATCCATAGTTTGGAAGGAACATTTTGCTTGGCACCTGCCACGTCTGAATGTGGATCATGCCGAGGTCTAGTAGCTGTTAATAAGTCAGGGACTACACTGCACAGTTCTAAAGACTCATTGAAGCTCCACAGCACAACTTTTTTTGTTGCAGATTTTGCTGTTTTTTTTTTTTTTTTTTTTTTTTTTTAACAAAACCAAGAGTGGATTGAGCAAAAGGTAAAAGTATGACAGCTTTCTCGATATTTCCTATTCATTTAGTAAACATTCTTGAAGTTAGCTCAAAAAACAAATGCATCAATATCTGCAACATAAAAGCTGCGTTTCTGCAATGTGGGGCCTCATCCTAAAGTGGATGTTCACGGAAATATGATGTTTAACTAATAAGAGCCTTTAGGGCCATGTACTCATTGTTAGGGCGCCTTCACACAATGTAACGCTCCGCTCATTTTGTCCATTTTACATGTGTAAAAATACACGTGTAAAATGTAGTAAGCCATTGAGTTCAATGGCTTATGCACGTATTTTTGCGCGCATGTTTTTGTGCGTGTAATTTTCCATCCTCAAAATTAAAAGATATGCGCGTAAGCCATTGAACTCAATGGCTTACTACATTTTGCACATGTATTTTTACACGTGTAAAATGGACAAAATGAGCGGAGCGTTACATCGTGTGAAGGCGCCCTTAGAGTATGAGTCCTGTGTATTTCTGAGGGGAGAACTCCTGTCACCTCTCTCAACTTCATCACAGGGATTCAATGGATACAAATCGCCGAGTCATCAGTCACTGCTGAGAAGGTTGATGGGGTTCAGGGGAAGTGCTGAATCATGAGTACAGGAGGCTCATTACTAGGACAGAAGTGTTGCCTTAAAAGGGTGATCCAGCATTTGGACCAACCCAACAGGGTGCCGGGTGGGCTATAAAATAACAAAAATTAATAATAATCCTCACTTGTCCTCCATTATCCACCACCAGTGCCATTTACATTGTATGCAGGAGCTGCTTTGCCCTGATGCTCACGTGACTTCTGAGACCAATCAGAAAAATTGGTGTAGTATGTGAGTGACATCACCAGTCCATCATCCTGGACTTCAGGGCTTCTAGCAACACGGCCCTGGCGTGAGATGGATTTGGTACCAATGTCAGACAACACAGGACTGAACAGGTGAGTCATTTTTTTATGGCTATTCCAGAGGTTGCACCGAATCCTGAACAACCCCTTTAAGGACAGCAGAAGAGAGCACTTCCATCTTATGACAGGTAGCATAGTACCTAAAGCTGATAAGTAAGTTTTACATATTTATATACTTTAGATACATTTCTTCTGGAAGTTTTTCACTTATAGTTACTTGCAGTACCATAATTGGTTAAAGGAAATAAGAGTAGAGCTGAAACCTGCTGACCACATAGGTGTCCGTAATTATGTGATAAAAAATAAGACATCTTCAATCAATGTCCAAAGTTTGTTCCTTTGTTATCATAATTCACCGAGATTTCCTGATCAGCTGCAATCAAATGTATCATTTCTGAAAGAGACCTATTTATGAAAAGTTCTCTTCTCTACATCTCTGCAGACTGACTATATTTAGCTTTTTATGATCATTTCTTTGGCTCTAATAGTATAAAAGAATAAAATAATTAACCGTTGTACCTGAATTCACCATCTCACAAATGCTATCTGTCTATATATCAGTAAAAAGCAAATCAATACGTACAATACTGTATGTCATGAGACCACTGATGGAATATCTGCTTGGCACTGAATAGTATTTATGTGTGTCAGGAAAACCAAATCCATGCTCATTTTAAGCAGACTTTCTAGTCTCAGTGGTCAAATAAACGCAATACACCAGTCAAGTAGATTGGTTCCCTGAGAAATTACTCACAAAAAGCAATAAAGCAATTCCCTGTATAGGTCTGCCATACAATTCCACATACAGCATCTCAATAAAAGCCTGTGGTTATATAAGGTTGTGCAGACACACCTTGTACAGGGTTAAACCCCTCCACTTCTTCACCTGCAGGCAGAATAAGAGTTCACTGCTATCAAATTGTTAGACAGTATGGCGTAGTCATGTTTGTGGGTATATAATGTGTCGGACTATATTGGATGATGTGTTCTATACACGCTTATGTCGCTATAAGTGGTGCAGGCAATGTTTTAGCACTTTCCGGAAGCTGGATTGCCTGATAACTATAGGCAGAAATAAGTTGCATGTGAGTTGCACCAAAACAGATGTATGTTACTTTGGTGCAACCTGTTAATATCAGGCATTACCCTGGCTACCCAGGGCAGGAGAGCCGCATTATTTAAGGTGTGTTCCTGCGCTTCATAGGGGATGAGACAGAGAGATGGCTACTAGGAGCAGGAGGCTAGATCACTGCTGGAGGACTACTTGGACAAGGTAACATCTAGTGAAGCAGATGAGCTGGGAGAGTTGTACAAAAGGGAGACAGACTCTCACATTGACCAGTGTACATCAGCAATTTTGGGAATCGGTGCACCTGTGAACAATTGGTGAATGGAAATCCAAAACGTGTACCGTATTTTCCGGACTATAAGGCGCACATAAAAACCTACGATTTCCTCAGAAATCGTAAGTGCGCCTTATAGTCCGGTGCGCCTTATATATGGATGGAAGCGGCGGCAAAGTCTGCGTGCCGCTTCCATACATACATAAAAGGCACCGTAAGGGTGCATTCACACTACGGAACGCCAGCGTGTATCACAGCCGTACACGCCGGCGTTACAGCACGGCTGCCGGACACTTCCCATTCATTTCTATGGGAGCCGGCATGCGAGCGCTCCCCATAGAAATGAATGGAAAAAAGCAGTCCATTCATTTCTATGGGGAGCGCTCGCATGCCGGCTCCCATAGAAATGAATGGGAAGTGTCCGGCAGCCCTGCTGTAACGCCGGCGTGTACGGCTGTGATACACGCTGGCGTTCCGTAGTGTGAATGCACCCTTAAAAGTTATATTAAACTACCCCCCCCCCCCCCGTTTTAAAATAAAACCCTGAAACAGAATGTGAAACTTACCGAACGGTGCAGGGTGGGCGGGCATTCAGGCCTCCTCTTCCTCCGATGTCCTGACCACTTCCTCCGGCGCTCGCGAACTGATAATGGCCTGGGCGCATGCGCAATATCATAATGCTTCTACTACGGCTACTGCGCATGCGCCCAGGCCATTATCAGTTCGCGAGCGCCGGAGGAGGAGGACGGAACATCGGAGGAAGAGGAGGCCTGAATGCCCGCCCACCCTGCACCATTCGGTAAGTTTCACATTCTGTTTCAGGGTTTTATTTTAAAACGGGGGGGGTAGTTTAATATAACTTTTACGGTTGGGCTCTATCAGCATGATTTTGCTGATAGAGCCCCTTTAACTCCTCGCCTGCCGAGCGCTTCCAATAAAAGCGGTCGCTGGCAAAGTCTGCGTGCCGCCGCTTTCAATAACATATAATGTGCACCGGACTGCGCCTTATAGTCCGGTGCGCCTTATATATGAACCGAGACGGACTATAAGGCGCTCATGGGCAATGCGCCTTATAGTCCATAAAATACGGTACATCAATGCGACAGAGCACAGTGTTCGTTTCTGCAGCTCGGAGGCCTTTAAAAATTACACTTACGCACCCCACTGTGAGAGTTCATCTTGTGAAAACCATCAGTGTCCATAAGTTATCAGTGTCCAATACCCTTGCATTTTGGACAACCCCCTTGAGTTAAGGATGTATGAGTAGAGTGAGATGACAGCTGCCAGGATTTCGTTATAATACACAATATGTCTTGATGTGTGTCTACTAAGTGGTTGTGAAGTGAATTACATGCTGTTAAGGGTTTCATTCACATGTTGCAATGATTTATTGAATTTGCAACATGAGAAATTTGAGCCTTTAATGAAACTTGTGGAAAGGTAACAGTGGTCACGTCTGTAGTAGGGGTAGAAGGATCCCCTTTTGTGAAGACTACATGTTCCATGTATCCTTAGGTGTTCTTTTACACTGGAGGTTCCATTTTCTTTCCTATTTTTAATGCTAGCCAAGCTAGAAATTAGGTAATTTTCTGGCTATGTTTTCTCCCACTCATTTGTAGCCGCTTAACCAGCTTGTGCCAAAAAACACTTTAAGGCCCTACGTTGCAAAAACACAGCATTTTGGCAATGTCGCAATGTTTTAAATGGCATTTGTAAATCAGATTCCATGCAAGGAGGGGGGAACCACATTTTAAACACTCTGCATTTCCTGGAAAATTCCTGGAAAAATGTTTATATTTTTTAAAATGGCAGCATGTCAATTATACCTACGGAAATGCTGGAAGTTTCTGTATAGGTATTAGGGCTAGTTCGCACGGAGTTGTTTTTTGCAGGCGGATTTTGACATGGAATAACTCGTAATTTTTTCCGCTAGCGATTTTTTCTCAGCTAGCAGAAAAAAATGCAACATAAGCTATCTTCACGCGGATTCTGCGGCTGAGTCAACCGCGGCATCTGAGGCTCAAGACTCCCTCCTGCTCAGGCCCATTCATCAATTCATCTGGGCCTAATCAGGAGTGGGATGCCGCAATGGTATTCCGATGCACTTGATTGCCATCCCATTGCGGCTAGCCGCACAAAAAAGCCACATGACGGGAAATGTTTCCGCCGTATGAACTAACCCTTATATGGACATAAAGTGGAAAGAAGAAAGCTATGCAGACTTTCTGTGAAAAATGATGCGGAAAAAAAAACATAATGTGTTTTGTTTTTAGTTTTTGCATTTTTTGGATGTGGCTCTCCATGTAGGGCCTCAGCCTAAAGACAGACCAAAGAGAAAAAACTATACCAATGGATAGAGAGCTGTGCCTATAGACATAAGATTGAGTGCTTAACTTGAGACTAGTTCACACGTGGGCAAAGGGGAGGTTTTTGACAGCGGATTTCGCTTCAAACTCAGCCCCTTTACAATGGAGCCCTATGTGAACAGCTAGCTTTTTTTTCTGCTAGCTTTTTTTTCTGCTAGGTTTTTTTCAGCTAGCAGAAAAAAGAAGCGACGTGACCTTTCTTCAGGCGTTTTCCGCCTGAAGAAAGCAATAGAAGTGAATGGGAGGCGAAAACCGCGCGTTTTTTTTTTTCAAAAATAAGCGACGCGGTTTTTGCGTTTTTTTTTTAGCCCATTCTCTTTATGGGAGGGGAAAACAGCCTGACTTTTTTTGGAAGCGGTTTTTACAAAAAAAGCTCCAAAAAAAGCTTGGCAAGGTAAAAAAAAAGCTTCCTAATTAGGAAGAAGTTTTTTTCAGGACCAAAATAAGCCAGGAGGTTTTTACGTGTGAACTAGCTAAGGGTCAGTGCACACAGAGTTTTTTGGCACTGATTTTGATGCTGAATCAGCCTCCAAAAAAGCCTCCCAATAGAACTCTATTGGCAGGCTTTTTTGGAGGCTGATTTTGAGGTGGATTCAGCGTCAAAATCAGCACTAAAAAACTTTTTCCGTGTCAAAACGTCCTCAACAGATTCTAATCTGAAATAATATAGCTATAATATCAGTGCCCTCTCTTCCCATTCCACTGTATAAACACTCAGTAAAGAAAGAGACAATCTTGTTAGAAATGAATGACAATTGACACAATAAGCGCTTATCTGAAGCTCAATGTACTTGACACATTTGCTAGTTTTCTGCTGGATGTAAAGCGTCCACTCATTGTTGTGTTTCCAGTAAATAAAACAAATAGGGCAATGTGAAGGAGATTGATTTTCAAAGGGAATGCATTCACTCAGTGTCTGACCTTGAAACAACATTACTGGAAATGTGCATAAAAGGCTTCAATGTTGACAAACATTCCTTGTAAATATTGAATTAGTTTTGCATATCCTGAGTTGACCAGTGCTGACAGAATTGGCACCTCATGTTTTAAGCCTATGTCTTAATGTTTATTTACAATTTAAACTTGAGAAAAAGAAACGAGTAAATCAAATAGCTTCTACATTCATTGCCGAGGAAGTAGTGGTATATACTACCGTCCATATAAGTCTTCTTATTGTACAGGCTCAGGGCGGGCACAATCCTTATTCCTTTTCATCAATCATTTAAAAAAACAGTACTATAGGGGCCAAATAAAGTTTGATAATAATGATTATTACAAATAATATATGTCTATAGATTAGAATATTAAAGGGTAACCAAGCTGAGACTTACATAAACAGTACAATGGTGCTGCTCTACGCTTTTCCTTTAACTCTCATAGAGGCAAAGGAAAGATAAAAAACAGTGCAGCACAGGTGAGTCACACTGTTTCCATAGTTCTACAGTTGTGGAAACAGCATAAGGTGCCATATTGTTTCCATAAGTCTCAGCATAGATGAGCACCACTCAGAGGAGTCCTTAAAGAGGATCTTTCATCACAACCACTAATTCAATTGCTTAATATCTATTAACAGGCACAGCTCTTCTGCGTTTTAATACATTTGAAATTTTGTCTCTAGCCCCCACCATTCCAGAGCAACAAGCGTAGCTAGTTTTGATGCTATTTAAGTTCTGTAACGTTAGAAAAGCATTGTCAGGAAGGGGGCGTAATTCAGAACTCCAATCAGAGGCAGCCAATGTCAGAGCTCAGAATCACACCCCTTGTCTGATCCTGCCTGACACTGCCTTCCTTAAAGGACATAGCATAAATAGAATATCAGGGACCAAAAGTAACTGCATTGATTGCTCAAACGGTGAGGGATAGAGAAAAAATTCCAACTGTGTTAATAACAGTGGAGCATCAGCTATTAACAGATGCTAAGAACTGGAGTTGGTGTGGATGGTGCAAGGTCCTCTTTAAGTCCTAACCTGGTGGTCAAGACTTGTGGTCAATAGTTCCCATCTCAACCATGATTGGCTGAGATGGAAATAATTCTTTCATGGTAGCAAATGACAAGTTTTGCTGAATCTTTACCCCCAAAGAACTATACTTCAATCTGCTGATCTTCCTGCTCTGTAACACATTGTGCATATATTATATTGTATTTTCATGGAGACACGTTCCCTTTAAGCCCAGTACAGTTATAGTTTGTGGGTCCTACCTAGCACCACTAGTACAAAATAGTATCTGCAGTTGCCACACACTTGAGCTGCTGGCTGAGGCACATAGCTATATCCCATGCTATATAGAGATGTACCAAAGATGATGCTAATCAGCATAGCAAGCTACATTGCTTACATAGTACACCTACGTTATTCTAATAGTCTGCCACTCACTTACTCTGGATTAAAGTTGGTTGGGTGGCAAGTTAGTTGGTGACTCAGTGACCCAGATTTACCAAGTTAGACAGTGCGGTTAGACTTTAGTGGTCTGAAAATTTGCTAGATGTATCACAGAAGCTGATGCTGGATGATAAATCCGGCTTATCTATAGACTGTCTAGTCTACGTTTATATTACCTTTTATATTGTTTATTCTGAACCATAATTTATTTGCAACAAAATTTTGATGCATTTTTGACAGGTCAGGATGATTTACGCTATATCCCCTTTTTTCGGAGAAACCACAGCCATGTGTCTTGCAAGTAGAAAACTTTTAGACCAAACTAGATGCGCCACAGTACATGACCACAATAATAAATCTGGGCCAGTATGTTTTCACAATACAAGACCACCTCGATAAAAAAAAACACAATTCATCACATCATCACACCCTGTAGACTGGTGTCATAGCAAAGGTGGCTGTACATTAACAATTATCTTCCTACTTAAAAATTTACAGAGACCTGATTCAAAGAAAGTGGTTGAAAAGACAATAAATCTTCAACTTGATCCTTTTTCTATTGACTTTTTAGTTGAAAGTTGCTTTATTTTCTTTTAAGCAGCCAAGGGGATATGTTGGTCTGGCAAAAGGTGCACTCCACAGACAACACGTGGAACAGAAATTATGGACAAGGCTTTCACAGCCCACCGGCCACAACCCAGAAATTCAGCAAGACCGTAATTGCGCTGGCCCAGTTCCAACTTTATGCAGAGACCATCTATCTCCTCTGGAACCTCCACTCTGGACAATTTCCTGCCACCGTGTTCACCAGGAGTGGCCATTGCTTCCACTCCACTTCCTCCTCCTCCATCCTTATTTCATGAGTGTAAGGTGAAGTGCTGACATACAGTTTTGAAATTAACAAGCCCGGAGGAGCCACACAGCTGCTTTGCTGTATACTTCAGCAAGTATCCTGCTGGATGGCTCCTTGACTGGGCTTTATGTATAAAGTTGTAACTATGAATATAACCTTGCATCAACAGTAGAAATTAGTGAATGATTATTACATGCAGAAGACCAATGGGACAATGTTTTACTTCGAGATACACCATTGGATACTCATAAGGGAATTGTGTCGGCTTCTCAAGCCCTTTGAAGAAACCACCAAAATTGTCAGCAGGGACAACTTCAACAAGAGCGATGTGATCACTCTTTTGTATATATTACAGCAAATCATTACACTTATGCAATGAGGTATGGAAGAAGAGGAACATATTTTACCTCTTTGTCACGTCATCGCACTGTGTTGCGGAACTGGAAGAGGAGGAAGTGGTGGAAGACTCTCTTAGATGCAGCGGGTCAGGGGTGAAAACTTAGCCTCATGTGTTTCAAGAAGAAGATGATGAGGATGACGAAGACCACACTGGCCAAGACCACCAATAGTAGCAAGCTCCTGTGTCCGCCCATATGTTAGCAAGCATGTAAGGGTGCATTCACACTACTGATACGCTGACTGATTCTGAACATTAAAACACGTTCAGAATCAGCGCGTATAAAGCAGATCCCATTAATTTCAATGGGAGCCGGCATACGAGCACTCCCCATTGAAATGATTGGGCTGATTTTTTCTCTACGAGCGCTCCCATTGAAGTGAATGGGAAGCGCTTGCGTGTACGGCTCGCCGTGTGAAGGGGCCCGGCGCTCGGCTCAGTTTCCTGCAAAACCATTGATTTCTGCAATCTAACCACCAAGTATGTCTAGAAAAGCATAGCCAGGTACTTTTCCCTAATATATGGATAATTTTTGGAGTGTTTTAAATGTTAAATGTGTAAAAATGAGTGTCAGCACAATGTATGATTACATTTGGAATATGAATCCTCTGCTTACCATTTATTTTTCCATAGATATACAGGTTAAGTTCACTTTGACATAACATTGGCTGTGTTGGCTTTAGAGAGCTATAAATTAGATAAATAGGTTCATGAGAGCCATATGATTACTCCACAATATGTTAAGCCAATTTAAAGTGGTGTTTGTACAAAATGTTTTTTTTTACCCAAAACAAACCAGAGACCTTAGCCACCTGAACCCAAAACAAATCTTGAGATGTTCTACCATCACTAATAATAATGAAGACGCTGTTAGGGCCCATTCACACTACGGATACGCTGACTGTTTCTGAACGTTAAAACACGTTCAGAATCAGCGCGTATAAAGCAGATCCCATTCATTTCAATGGGAGCCGGCATACGAGCGTTCCCCATAGAAATGAATGGCCTGCTTTTTACTCTACGAGCACTCCCATTGAAGTGAATGGGAAGTGCTCGCGTGTACGGCTCGGAATGAGCCAAGTGAGCCGTACACGCGAGCGCTTCCCATTCACTTCAATGGGAGTGCTCGTAGAGAAAAAAGCAGCCCATTCATTTCTATGGGGAACGCTCGTATGCCGGCTCCCATTGAAATGAATGGGATCTGCTTTATACGCGCTGATTCTGAACGAGTTTTAACATTCAGAATCAGTCAGCGTATCCATAGTGTGAATGGGCCCTTAAACATTTTTATATCGATCCTGTAATTTGGTTCTTCTGTCTAGTTAATCATCAGAATATGAGAGCTGAAGGAAACATGTTGGGTAGCACACTTTTGAGACCAACAAAACAGCTTTTGAAGGCTGTAATGTAAGAGTCAGTTCACAATCTTGATGCCAAATCCGCCTCAAAATCAGCCTCCAAAAAGCCTCCCAATAGAGTTGTATTGGGAGGCTTTTTTTGGAGGCTGATTTTGGGGCAGATTTGGCGTCAAAATCCGTGCCAAAAAACTCTGTGTGAACTAACCCTAAAGGTACTATTAGTTATAATAAAGACCCATTGCCAAGACCCTTCCCAAGACCAAATTGTTCTTTTGGACTATAGGGGAGCTAAATCATAGGGAAACTTTGAACAAAGTATTTTAAAAGGATTTTATTTGGTAAAAGCAGAGTTACACTTTACTATTTGGTGACAGCGCTGTTACTTTTATGACTCATGTTATATTCAAAGTAGAGACAAAGTTTTTTTGTATCCTGCGGAGTCTAAGCAGATTTTCTTCTTTTATCAGCCCTCCGTTTCTAAAGATATATTTAGTTATATGGCCAATGAGTCAATTTTATTATAAGGAAAGTATGTCCTTATTGTCAAACATTACATAATGTGCAACTGTATAAAAATCTGTCCCTAATGATAACTAACAAGCTATACCAGCAAAGAGATTATGACATCTTATAATGAAAAAAGAAGATAATTAAAATAATATTTCATATTATAATTTTACAAATGCTTCATTCCAAGAAAATCTTCCTTGTTGATTTAAGAATGTATCTCAATATTCAAGGGGCTATTTACATGTATCTTTCTGTCTGATATTCATCTGTTGAGGGACATGTAAAGATGCACTTTCTTTTCATATGCTCATTAGAAATTCAAAGAATGTCGCTGGTGGTTGTGTTATAGCAATTAGTGGAAAGGGAAAGAAAGGCATGTTGCCATAGCAATATCTTTATGATAATCTACAGCATAAATGCTAAAATTAATTTAATACAAGTAGGTATGACTGACACCTAGACACCATAATATTTGTTTTTGTGTAGGAAGTAAAATGATAATAAAGGTAACAATATCCTTATTGCTGTCTCCTTCAATCAGACTTCAATAAGATCCATCATTGTTTCACTTAAAACTAAGTCAACAAAGGAAATGCTGACTTTTACAATAACTAAATATAATGGACCACTAAAGTAAAATGCAGTGCATTTGTCAATGATAATCTAATACTTAATAAATCTGATATTCTTCCAGCCACAACTAATCTGTGCAGTTTTCCCACACAGACATTGTAGTTTCTTCACTTTTCTATCACCCTCTCTCTCCTGTTTCCCTATCCTGCTGGTAACCCTATTAGTGTACCTGCTGGGCTGCCCATTGCCACCAAATACTGTATTGCAGAATAATAGTGCCACCTGAAAATATTAGCACCACCTAGATAGTGCTACAGTAATGAGTAACAAACAGCTCAGTGTAACATCTCTGCCTGTTCAGGCACGCACAATGCGGCGCAGTAGGCGGTCTCACTTTTATTCTTTGCTTAGAGTTTTTCATTACACTACTGCTCTATTAGCTCTCATCTGTAATTGAATTTCCACCACACCCATCTCTTGCAACCTGTTTCTCTCTATCAACAAATGGTTAATTCTATTCTGGCCTGTGTGAATGACAATCTGTTTACCAATCAAGCCTAGGGTGGGTCTTTAACTTCCTATATACAAGCCATTAGCCCACACAGCCATGCTGCCTATTGAGACTCTGTCCTTAGACTTTGTCCCTGCGAAGCACCTCTGTCTACAACTATTGTATCACTGACCTCTGACCTCTGGCTTCCCTTTTGACTATTCTCTTGTATTTTGATTCTCTACTGCATTGCTTGACTGTTACTGGACCCTTGTTGGTGTTTGGACCCTTTGTTATTGTTTGTCTTTTCTTTGTTCTGTGTTGTCACCTATACAGGAAGGGCTTTATCGACCAGTTGTCGTCTGCTGTCTAGGGCAGTGAAGCAAGCAGGAAAGGGCAGCGGTGGGTTCAGCTTAGGGCTCACTGTCTCATTGTTCCCCTCCTTCCAGGGTTTTCCAGCAGTTACTGGGGAATTGCTCCACTAGCAACTCCTTTAAACTCAGAAATAATTTTGCCCAATCATTAATGTCCCAACAGTAGTAATGCTTCCCAGTTGCTTAATTAGTACTGGTATCCCCAATAGTAATAATTCTTCCCCAGTGGTGCCTTATTAATAATAGCACTCCTCAGAGAGCTGGGCGAATAGATTTGTTATGAGATTAATTCAACCTGAATATTCCTAATTGTTTGGTTTTTAACAAAGCCAAATAATTTTAGATTCCCTTGGCCAAACTAAAATGGCCACTGCGATATTTATTGCATACTGAACATACAGAGAAGACACATTTGTGACATTCTCGCTTCATCTGACTTGAAAGACTATTGGTGCAATAATGTGTGGTAGGTGAGACCTTACACTGTTGAAGTCATAGTCAGAAAATAATGGTCTTTGCAAAGCAAAGAAGAACAATTTTTTGCTAAAGAAAACTAGAGAACAGACTATTCATCACTGCTTGGTCCAAAGTAATTGCTCAATTTTCTACTAGAAACAACTACGTTAGAACTATACAATTATAGGAGAAGCAGAATAAAGATTAGTTAAATTTAATAAATTCCAGGTAGATAGATAAATCATAGGAGTGGAGGGAGGGAGAATTTCTGCACTGTTCTGTGTGAACCCGTGACTGCAGAAAACTCCACAGGCAATGGACAGTTATGTTCTGCTGTTTACACAGTGTCAAGTGTATTATTAGCATCAAGCAGAAAGAGTTGTACTGTATCTCTGTGCTCCTATGCCCTTACTATAAAGACAAAATGCCTTCCCAAAGGGAAGAAAAATAGGATTATTATCAGTGTATAGCTTGCCACAGCTTTTAGGGAGACCAATGCAAGTGTCCAGGTGGCTGTGCCTGCTCCCAGTCCACCTCATTCAGTTAAGCGTTCCACCTTGTCTGCCAGTGCCAAAGCAACAAGCATCAGCAGCCAGTACAGTATACAGAAGCATGATAGACCAGAAATTTTTCACCTCACAACTCCAACCAGAATCACAACATGAAACTGACACTCATCAGCTGCACCAGTAGATACAATTGTAATTAGAGTGCTCCTATATTCTAGAAGATAACTGTTATGTAACCCCATGGAATTCTGGGCCAATAGGTTAGAACAGTGGAAGGAGTTTACAATGGGGCTTTTAACTTGTCCAGCCTCAAACTGAGAGGGGTTCAATGGTGTTCTAACACCTAGAAGGACTAAACTGTCCACCGCTAGCATGGAAAAATGACTTTTGTCAAAATGAATCAGGGATGGTTCCATAAGAATTTTCACACACCTCCAACTGATCCCTCTAAATGGAGCTGCCACTGTCTCCCTGCTGATACTGTCTGCTACTCCTAAACAGTGGGACATCTCCTGCAACCCAGTCCATTACATTATTTTATGAGGTACTGTCACCGCTCAGCTAGACTTGTTCTGCAGCCTGATCCATTATATTAGTACATAATGTATTGCATCTCAAAACAAAAAGGAATAACGACGCCGAGCAACCATGGTGTAGTAAATCCTACAATGGGAAATGTCCTAATAAGTGGTGAATGCTCACCTTGAATGGTTGTGAGTCAAAGTCACAACTCTGTATTCACATGTATAACCGGAGTGTCCACCTCGGGTTCAGCAGCAGTAATCCCAACACCTCAAAGGATGTTCGTATGCAGAGAAGAAAGGACCAAGTCTCAGATTTGGTAACAATCTGGGAAATAAGGAACTGCGCTCCCCTTCTTAGTTTGGTAAAAACGGTTTTATTAATGGTAAACTCACACACAACGCGTTTCGGGCGTCCAACTACGCCCTTCCTCAGGTGCAATAGTTTCAGATTCAGGGTTACAGGACAGAAGCACATCCCTCCTTTTCACCTCATGGAACTGCCATGAGGCAGTTTTTTACCAAACTAAGAAGGGGAGCGCAGTTCCTTATTTCCCAGATTGTTACCAAATCTGAGACTTGGTCCTTTCTTCTCTGCATAATGTATTGCATGTCAGTCATGCTACCACAGTTACTACTGCTGCCATTCATCCAGATATGTCATACGACCTGGTCCATCCAATTGTACCATACCACACTGCTGGTGCCACAGTAGTTACATAATAAAAGCAAAGGTAGATAGAAAAAATTCTCCATGTCAAAATTACCTGTGCCATAGCATCTTTCAATGCCATGCAATTTTGATTTCACATCTGTTCCAATAAATGGATAATTTTTGATGGCTTTTGTTTTGGAAATCCACTTCTTCTTCATTACTTTTAAACCAGGCACACAGACACCAACATTTCTCAAATATAAAAAGTCTGTATCAGTTACAAGTCATCAAAACTGGTTACTTTTTATATAAAACCATCGTGTATAAAAAAAAAAAAAAAAAAAAAAAAAAACATAGGCAATCACCCTTACCCTTAAACTAGGAGTTTGTATCCACTACTTACCATCCATTTTCCTCTAGACATACATATATAATAATAGTTTGTGGGTGGTGTACTCCAAAAAGGTTGGGTTCTGTTGAACTCAAAATTTTTGCAATATTTGCAATGAACACCATTGGGGCCACAATGGAACAAAATACTGTATGGAAGGGCCACTGTGAGACATTATACTGTATGGAGGATTGTATGGCAGGGGCCACTATGGGACATTATAGTGTGTGAAAGGGCCACTATGGGATATTATAGTGTCTGGAGGTCACTTTGAGACATTATAGTGTGTAAATGGGGTGATACACTGTGAGAGGGCCAGGAAAGGGGGCGCTATGGTGTGGGAGGGGTACCAAGTCAAAAGTTTGCTGTTGGGTCCAGTCTTTGCTAGTTATGCACCTACTAGTAGCCCTGACAGTGTTGAACACTATGTTTAAAACCAATTTAAAGTTTATAACAAATTTATTCACCTTGAAACAAATCTTAGGACCAAACCCTCTGAACCCAAAACAAAACTAACCTTCAGAGGCTCGCCTATTGACCCCAATAGCATTAATGCCCTTCATAATGCTGTTAGCAATATTATTAATACCTGCCATAGTGCACTGTAAGGAATTTCAGTTCAGCTACTATTCCTTTAAGGTTTACATGCCAACCTGGGAAGCTTTGCAGTGTCAGAGTTTTCTGAGCTTATCCAATTAGCAGCTGAGAAGTCATTTTGAAACTTCCTTCCTCTTCGGCCTTCAATTGGTTTTACCTTGTGTGGCTTTCATACCAGACTCTTTGTGCAGCACAGCTTCATTCTGACATCTAGGAACTGACCCTTGGTTTAACACCAGGAAACTGCTTGATTCTTGATTCTGTCTCTGAGGTAATCTCTAATAACCGATCCCATGCTTGATATCAGAAAACTGCTTGTCTCCTGACTCTTGCTCATACGTTTCCTTCTACTGCCCTGGACATTTACTCTCCTGATTTTTCTCCCTGATCCTGATCAGCCTTGCAAGTTTATTGTTGGTTCTGGTTTGATATTATTTTTCTTCTGTATTCTGTGGTAACTTGGTAACTTGGACCCCAAAATCATCAAAATCCATCTGGTTTTGAGACTGAGGCTGGTGAAGGCATTTGGGTGTCTGGGATTTATTTCTTAACAACGTATGGGATTTTCTCAAGGGACTCTACTATAACAGCTCCATCAATAATAGCATCCCCAAAGTTCCCTAATAATAGTGCTCCACCAGTGGGCCTTCTTATTATTAGTGCCTTCCATAGTGTCCACAAAAGTAATAGTCCTGTCATAGTGCCAGCAAAGTAATAATGCTTCCCATATTAAAAATGCTCCCCTTCATTAATAGTAGTACCTTCATTTACAGTAAGATTTCAATAGTATACTTATAATAATACACCACAATTGAAGCACTATTTGTAATAATGCCACTCTTACTAATTATTTTTCCAGCACGCTTCAATCAGTAAAATGATCCCAATAGTAATAATTAGAGATGAGCGAGTAGTGTTCGATTGAGTAGGTGTTCGATCGAATACTAAGGTATTCGAGATACTCGTACTCAATCGAACACTACTAGCTGTTCGAAGTTTAAGGTTCGATGCAGAACCAGCGTTGATTGGCAGAATGCTATACATTCTGCCAATCAACGCTGGTTCTTCTCTTACCTTTAGAAGTCTTCTCCGTGCAGCGTCCCCGCGGCATCTTCCGGCTGGAATTCACTCTGCCTAGGCATCTGGCCTAGGCAGAGCCGACAGCGCATGCCCTCGCATGCCCTCGCATGCGCAGTCGGCTCTGCTCAGGCGTCGGGCCGGGCAGAGCCGACCGCGCATTCGCAGTTGGCTCTGCCTAGGCCCCGATGCCTAGGCAGAGTGAATTCCAGCCGGAAGACGCCGCGGGGGCGCTTCGCCAGGAGAAGACTTCAAGGAGAATCCAGCCAGACCATCACTTGTGGACTTGGTAAGTATAATGTTATCGAATTTTGCGTACTCCTGAAACGAGCATTTCCCCCCATAGACTATAATGGGGTTCGAAATCCGTTTGAACAGTCGAACAGTGTGTGGCTGTTCGAATCGGATTTCGAACCTCTGACATTTTAGTGTTCGCTCATCTCTAGTAATAATGCTTCTCTAAACCTTAGCATGTCCCCATTTGTAATAGTTCCCCAATAGTACTAATGTTCTCCCAACATGCTCCATTGCTAACAGTGTCCAGGTTTTGATGATGTTTCCATCATACCTCATTATTAATTATGCCCAATTTAGTAATAATGTGCTCATCATGTTTCCATTCATTACATTACCTCTATAGTGCTGCCAATAGTAATTATTCTCTACCTGCACACCCCATTTGTAATAGTGCCCCAATAATAATATGACTACCCCACTGTGCTCCATTAGTAGTACCTCCATAGTTCCCCTAATAGTAATGATATTAGCATTTCTTCATTAGTAATAGTGCCCTCAATAGTAATGCCCCCAGTGTTCCCCAATTACTAATAATGCCCCCTCAGTGCCACAGAAATAAAACTCCCTCAGTCTGCTTTCATTGTACTCCCGATAGTAATTAACCTTTCCCAGCATGCCCCCACTTTTATTAATGCACCCAGTGTGCCCCCCCATAGTGCCCAAAATTAAATTCATTCTGGATCTAAAAATATAAAGAAAAAGGAATACTGGCCTCACTAGCTGGACCTAAGAGGTAACTGTATATAACAACCTAGAGGTCACTGTCACCTAGCTGCCATTGCAATCCCTTAGCATCCCTAGATCTCATAGTGGGGGGTAGGAGGTGAGAAAAACTGCTCCCACCTTTCTAACCACTTTGATTCCATGATCACTATTGTTCAAGTCATCTAAAGGTGCATTCACACGGAGTAACGTGCCGCGTGATGTGGCACGTATACGGCGTGTGAGACTTTGTGCGCCGTATACGCTCCCATTGATTTCAATGGGAGTTAGTCTCGTATACGCTGCGTTATTTTGCGGCCTTGATTTTGCGGCTGCAAAATCACGGCCGCAAAATAATGCGGCGTATACGATCCAGGCTCCCTTTGAAATCAATCTCACACGCCGTATACTTGCCAGGTCACGCGGCATGTTACTCTGTGTGAATGGACCCTCACAGGTTACATCCTTGAAATTGGAGTTATTTTGAACAGAAAGAGCTGGGTCCCATCAGAATAATAGAATGGAACCTCAGCAGCAATATAGCAGGCACTGGTCCACATCTGCCACATCGCAGTGCTGTATTATATTATTACTGAGTAAAGAGGACCTTTCATGGTTTGGGGCACAGGCAGTTCTATATACTGCTGGAAAGCTGACAGTGCGCTGAATACAGCGCACTGTCGGCTTTCCCGATTTGTGCCCCGGGTAAAACACTATCAGTCCCAGTATGCTCTTCACAGTCAGAAGGGCGTTTGTGACAGTCCTCTTTAACTATACATAATAGTATGGAGCACAGTGGGAAAGGGTTAATGTATATACTTCTCCTGGTTATGGACAGGAATGTTACGGTTACGGTAAGTCTATGTCTAATCAGGAGATTGCAAGTTCTATAAAATAATAATAATGATATAAATCAGTCATTAATTTTGGACCTAATAAGATAAGAACAAAACAGGCTTCAGTGGTGAAAGTTTGTTTTAAGCATGTCTGCAAAATATATACCATGACATGTAATATAATAACCTTAGGAGTCGATCTCTCGTTCAATAATGCCTCCGCTACAGCTACATGTACTGTTTTTTAATGTTTTAATGTTATTCTCCGGTGACATCCCAAATGTACATTTTCTGTGTCTAGACAGAAAACAGCTAAATTTTGCTCCATTTAGCACTCCTGAGAATGCCCTAAGTATCCTCCGGTCCTGCTACCTCCAGCAGGCAGGTCATTTATACGTTTTTGTCTAGGAGCGGTATTAAATCTTGTTGTTAAATTTTACTTTGCGTCTTAACTGTACAAGACGGGTAACTAATATAATAAAATAAATACAACTAAAATAAAAGAAATCATTACATCAATATTACTAGGCTAACACAAGGATTTCAGATGAACTTAATAGAGAAGGCTATAGACGGACTTATTGCTGATGAGAATGCTAGCCTTTGTGTTGCCTGAGGTGGGCTATGACCAGTCAGAACTGACAATCTTCTCATTGATTTTACCACAACTAAGTCATATATAGATAACGGCATAACTGACAGTTTCACATATAATCTCGAAATGAATCCTGTTCCCTCTGATAGACAAGGGTGGATAGAAAAATACTGCAGAGGTTTTACAAAGATAAACTATTACTGACATTGGAAATTATTACTGTATAACAATTGACGCTACATAGGGCTTTAGTAATAAATGCCACATAGTAGCAGGTGCCTGGTTACAGATTTTGCATTGGGACCTTAAAGAGGGTACCCGCACTACCCTCACAATGTGCGACTAATAGTACTGTCCATCATAAAATCGTTGGAGGACTTTAACATAATTTGACTAAGGGGTGTTTGGTTTAGGATAGAACCCAGTATAGTGACTCCACTATAATTAATACCATAAAAACTGGTCTCTAGGTTCTAAATTTACTAATATCCTCTTCTTTGCATACATTGTATTGCAGTGTTGTGATAAAACTGCAATTCACTGAATCGCAACTACTAGGTACACAACAAGCAAATGGCACAAACCATGTGGAGACCACAGTGCTTGTCCGAGGGCCATTCGAACAGTTGATTTATGGAGATTTCTGGAGTTAGACTCTGATCAATGTGGAGCATCCTAACAGCAGACCATCAAAAAGACAATACTGATTGTGAAAAAATGGCTGCCACTTCTCTCCTCTATGTAACCCCGATCCTGGGTAGATTCTCTACTGCAGGTAGTGAGGACGCAAAATGAGTAGTGAGGACATGAGCATTTTTTATTAGAGATGAGCGAACAGTGTTCTATCGAACACATGTTCGATCGGATATCAGGGTGTTCGCCATGTTCGAATCGAATCGAACACCACGTGGTAAAGTGCGCCAAAATTCGATTCCCCTCCCACCTTCCCTGGCGCCTTTTTTGCACCAATAACAGCGCAGGGGAGGTGGGACAGGAACTACGACACCGGGGGCATTGAAAAAAATTGGAAAAAGTCATTGGCTGCCGAAATCAGGTGACCTCCTTTTTAGACGAATAGTGGATTTCAAATCCGGGTCATATGAGAATGTGAACTTTGTGACTATGAGACAGGGATAGCTGTACAGGCAGGGATAGCTAGGGATAACCTTTATTTAGGGGGGAATGTTATTAAAAATAACTTTTTGGGGCTCTATCGGGTGTGTAATTGTGATTTTTGTGAGATAAACGTTTTCCCATAGGGATGCATTGGCCAGCGCTGATTGGCCGAATTCCGTACTCTGGCCAATCAGTGCTGGCCAATGCATTCTATTAGCTTGATGAAGCAGAGTGTGCACAAGGGTTCAAGCGCACCCTCGGCTCTGATGTAGCAGAGCCGAGGCTGCACAAGGGTTCAAGCGCACCCTCGGCTCTGATGTAGGAGAGCCGAGGGTGCACTTGAACCCTTGTGCACCCTCAGCTCTGCTACATCAGAGCCGAGGGTGCGCTTGAACCCTTGTGCACACTCTGCTTCATCAAGCTAATAGAATGCATTGGCCAGCGCTGATTGGCCAATGTATTCTATTAGCCTGATGAAGTAGAGCTGAATGTGTGTGCTAAGCACACACATTCAGCTCTACTTCATCGGGCTAATAGAATGCATTGGCCAGCGCTGATTGGCCAGAGTACGGAACTCGACCAATCAGCGCTGGCTCTGCTGGAGGAGGCGGAGTCTAAGATCGCTCCACACCAGTCTCCATTCAGGTCCGACCTTAGACTCCGCCTCCTCCGGCAGAGCCAGCGCTGATTGGCCGAAGGCTGGCCAATGCATTCCTATGCGAATGCAGACTTAGCAGTGCTGAGTCAGTTTTGCTCAACTACACATCTGATGCACACTCGGCACTGCTACATCAGATGTAGCAATCTGATGTAGCAGAGCCGAGGGTGCACTAGAACCCCTGTGCAAACTCAGTTCACGCTAATAGAATGCATTGGCCAGCGCTGATTGGCCAATGCATTCTATTAGCCCGATGAAGTAGAGCTGAATGTGTGTGCTAAGCACACACATTCAGCACTGCTTCATCACGCCAATACAATGCATTAGCCAGTGCTGATTGGCCAGAGTACGGAATTCGGCCAATCAGCGCTGGCTCTGCTGGAGGAGGCGGAGTCTAAGGTCGGACCTGAATGGAGACTGGTGTGGAGCGATCTTAGACTCCGCCTCCTCCAGCAGAGCCAGCGCTGATTGGTCGAGTTCCGTACTCTGGCCAATCAGCGCTGGCCAATGCATTCTATTAGCCCGATGAAGTAGAGCTGAATGTGTGTGCTTAGCACACACATTCAGCTCTACTTCATCAGGCTAATAGAATACATTGGCCAATCAGCGCTGGCCAATGCATTCTATTAGCTTGATGAAGCAGAGTGTGCACAAGGGTTCAAGCGCACCCTCGGCTCTGATGTAGCAGAGCTGAGGGTGCACAAGGGTTCAAGTGCACCCTCGGCTCTCCTACATCAGAGCCGAGGGTGCGCTTGAACCCTTGTGCAGCCTCGGCTCTGCTACATCAGAGCCGAGGGTGCGCTTGAACCCTTGTGCACACTCTGCTTCATCAAGCTAATAGAATGCATTGGCCAGCACTGATTGGCCAGAGTACAGAATTCGGCCAATCAGCGCTGGCCAATGCATTCTATTAGCCCGATGAAGTAGAGCTGAATGTGTGTGCTAAGCACACACATTCAGCACTGCTTCATCACGCCAATACAATGCATTAGCCAGTGCTGATTGGCCAGAGTACGGAATTCGGCCAATCAGCGCTGGCTCTGCTGGAGGAGGCGGAGTCTAAGATCGCTCCACACCAGTCTCCATTCAGGTCCGACCTTAGACTCCGCCTCCTCCAGCAGAGCCAGCGCTGATTGGCCGAATTCCGTACTCTGGCCAATCAGCACTGGCTAATGCATTGTATTGGCGTGATGAAGCAGTGCTGAATGTGTGTGCTTAGCACACACATTCAGCTCTACTTCATCGGGCTAATAGAATGCATTGGCCAATCAGCGCTGGCCAATGCATTCTATTAGCGTGAACTGAGTTTGCACAGGGGTTCTAGTGCACCCTCGGCTCTGCTACATCAGATTGCTACATCTGATGTAGCAGTGCCGAGTGTGCATCAGATGTGTAGTTGAGCAAAACTGACTCAGCACTGCTAAGTCTGCATTCGCATAGGAATGCATTGGCCAGCCTTCGGCCAATCAACGCTGGCTCTGCCGGAGGAGGCGGAGTCTAAGGTCGGACCTGAATGGAGACTGGTGTGGAGCTATCTTAGACTCCGCCTCCTCCAGCAGAGCCAGCGCTGATTGGTCGAGTTCCGTACTCTGGCCAATCAGCACTGGCCAATGCATTTCTATGGGGAAAAGTTAGCTTGCGAAAATCGCAAACTGACAGGGATTTCCATGAAATAAAGTGACTTTTATGCCCCCAGACATGCTTCCCCTGCTGTCCCAGTGTCATTCCAGGGTGTTGGTATCATTTCCTGGGGTGTCATAGTGGACTTGGTGACCCTCCAGACACGAATTTGGGTTTCCCCCTTAACGAGTTTATGTTCCCCATAGACTATAATGGGGTTCGAAACCCATTCGAACACTCGAACAGTGAGCGGCTGTTCGAATCGAATTTCGAACCTCGAACATTTTAGTGTTCGCTCATCTCTATTTTTTATTCAAGCTGTGAATTGGCCTGACAGGTTTTCTGAGACATTGACCAAGGCTGCACTAATAACAGTACATGGTGAAGCAGCACAGCCTCTCTTCCCAGCTTCTCCACCATCTTTTGGTATTATTGCAACCATGGTCACTCCTTCAGAGCGATACAGTATTAAGCCTCTCCCCAACTTTGTCTGGACCCAGTCCAATTTCATCCCCTTCCCTCTAGCAGCAGAGAGAGACTATACAGGACCTAGACAAGAATAGAAGTAGCAATTTCATTTTGCAATTAAATCTGTACAGTCTAAACCAGGGGTCCTCAAAAATTTCAAACAGGGGGCCAGTTCACTGTGCTTCATACTACTGGAGGGCCAAAATATAGTTTAAAAAAATTTAAGAGTATATGCTCTACAGTACACCCCCCACAGTATTATATGCTCCTCAGTACGCCCCGCGACACTGTAATATCTGCTCCTCAGTATGCCCCACACACACAGTATAATATGCTCCTCAGTACGCTCCCACACACACTGCATCATCTGCTCCTCCGTATGCCCCCCATAGTATTATCTGCATCTCAGTACCCCCCACTGTATTATATGCTCCTCAGTATGCCCCATCCCACTATATTATATGCTCCTCAGTACACCCCCCACTCCACTGTATTATATGCTCCTCAGTACACCCCCCACTGTATTATATGCTCCTCAGTAGACCCCCACCCCACTGTATTATATACGCCTCAGTACACCCCCCCACTGTATTATATGCTCCTCAGTACACCCACCCCACTGTATTATATGATCCTCAGTACACAATCACACACACACACTCTATTATACTTACCCATGAAGAGCCGCCGTGCATCCTCAGACCTCCTTCAGACTGTGACGTGATGACATCATCACGCCTGTGTTGGGGCAGAGGTCACTCTCTGCAGTCATTGTAGGCTGCGGTCACATGCCTACACTGACAGATTTCAGTTGTATGTGCATTTGCACTGTAAGCCGATGGTCGGCAAAATAATGGAGGGGGTGTACATCTCGCCCAAACTACTCAGGTGGGCAAGATGAGAGAAAGTCCAGGAATGACTTGTTCTCAGCAGACAGCTTTTGTCTGCTGAGCATTTTTGTTAAATGCTCAGTATTGGGCTGGATTTTTTAGGAATGGCAGGTAGGATTGGCAGTGGGACCTGTCATTCCACACCCCCTCCAGTCCACACATTGTGGATGTTTCTGCAGCATGTCAGCAGCTGTGGATTGTCCTCATCAGTGAGGTTTAAAAGGTCAGCTCCAGCAGCAAGACTTTGGACAGAGCTGGACTGCAGGACCAGCTGGAAGGTCACACTGTGGGAGCTGTGTGAGGAGGAGGCTATGGCCCCTAAACATTCTAGAACTCTGGCCAGCAGGGAGGTAAAGTCTGGTCAGAGATGTATATTTGGGTGTCATCGGCATAGCAATGGTATTGAAAACCGTGAGATTCTATGAGTTGGCCCAGGCCAAGGGTGTAGATGGAGAACAGGAGGGGTCCTAGGACGGAGCCTTGGGGGACACCTACAGAGAGAGGGCGTGGTGAGGAGGTGTTGTGCGAGTGGGAGACGCTGAATGTGCGGTCGGTGAGGTATGAGGAGATCCAGGAATGGGCCAGGTCTGAGATACCAAGGGATGAGACAATTTCTAACAATAGGGAGTGATCGACTGTGTCAAAGGCAGAGAAGAGGTCAAGGAGGAGGATAGAGTAATGGTGCTTGGCTTTGGCGGTTAGCAGGTCATTAGTGACTTTTGTTAGGGCAGTTTCAGTGGAGTGACAGGGTCTGAAACCTGACTGTAGTCTGTCAAAGAGCAGGTTGGACGAGAGATAGGAGGAGAGTTCTGAGTGGACGTGTTGCTCAAGCAGTTTTGAGGCATACGGGAGCAGTGAGATGGGACGGTAGTTGGCTGGAGAGGACGGGTCGAAGGATGGTTTCTTAAGTATGAGTGTAACTGTATACCTACAGAAACACTGACGGTTTCCCTATAGTTATAATGGAAGCAGAAAGTCCACAGAGGAAACCTCTGCAGACTTTCTGGGAAAAGCAATATATTTCCTCCGCAGTCTTTCCCGCAGTGCTTTTTTGCTGCGGTCCATTACATGGGGCCTTAGCCTTAAGGGGTTAAATGACATATACATGTGTATCTAAACATTTGGAAAGTAACAATTACCATTACAGAGAAAATGTTATATCAATTGTATCTATCAAAATGAAGAAATTACATAATGTCACGAAATAAAGCAAAAATCGCTGCGGGTTACAATGAACTTTTGACTTCTCATGTAAATTGTAAATAACTTGAGTCAAACAAAACCCGAGTCTACAACATGTGTTAACATGGATTTGTTAGGCTGTTTTTTTCTTTTAGCTTAAAAGGTACTTTCCATATCCATTACAGAGTGAAAGCCCTATTATATTTTTGAGAAGCGTTAATGGCAGGTTTAGTATATGTTGCCATGGTGGTTTTGTCCTGTGTAGTGTTGTTTCATCAGTTCCTCAGCGTATTGTATCCTGTGGTGATATAATAAGACTAATTTGCCATATTAGCAAATGACTTGTTTTATCAAGCTGATTTATGTGAAGTAGAAAAGCTACAATAAACACTGTTGTTTCCCTTCTTGAAGCCCAACATTTCACCTCAGTATGATACCTCCTGCTATTTACAACTATTAATACAGTGTCCTAAATTGCTTCTATTTGGGGGGGTTGTTAATTATGAAATCTCATGAACTTTGCATTTTTGTCTTAGCCTTTTATAGCCTCTTAAGTGAAGCCAACCCTGCGCTCTCGCATGTAATCCAAAGAATTGAATTTCACGATATTTGATAATCTACAACATGCGCAAGTTGCAAAAAATAATGCAAAGTAAGACTTTAAAATAGAATGTTAAAAGTTTTGTCAGTTAATAAAATTAAGTTATAAAAACAAAAGAGAAATCTAAATAACATCAATATTTTGTGTGACCATTCTTTGGAGGAAGAGTCCTGGAAGTGATGATATGGACCCCACAGAGCCCTAATCTCAACATTATCCAGTCTGTCCAGGATTACATGAAGAGACAGAAGGATTGGCATAGGGTTTACACAGTAGAGAAGCCATATTCATGTTCACGATGTGGGAAATGCTTTCTAGATCAAGCAAGTCTTAATACATAATACACAGTAAGTAAGCGGCCATTTTCCTGTGGCCTGTGGGCATGCGCAGTCGGCTCTGCTGGAGGCCTAGAAGTTTGAACCCAGCTCCGGAAGAAGACACGCAGAGAGGCCGTTCATGAAGAAGATGGAGGCAGCGCTGGAGATTTCTCTTGCAACACTGGGGACGCCCCCATCGTTGTTTGATCGCTGGGGCCCACTCCCAGTGCTGCGAGAGAACTCATTTGCATACAGACGAAAACTGGAATTTCTACCGAACGGCGATGCAAAGAAGACATCTAAAGGTAGGAGAAGAATAGCCTTTCTTAAGGTTATTCCTATGTGTGAATGAGAAAAAAATGTCATTTCATTTTAATAGTAGAATCCCTTTAAAACATTTGCACATCACTGTATATATTGGTGGCTAGTATTTTCAGTCAAGTGACCTTCCCTAGAGGTGTCTTTCAGACAGTATCAGATTGGGACTCCTTGGGCCCACCAGAGGCAAGGGTTTTGTGGCCCATCCTAGGACTAAGTAGAACATTGTCTGCTTTTACTTGCACTGATATCTTTGTTATTATCATTGCATGCACAAAGCATATCAGCAAAGTAGGATAAAAAAATTATTGGTTTTGAATGAAGTCACTTCTAAATGGGATGTCATCTACTGGACTGGATTCTTGAAATCAAAAATCAATAACCTAGTTACCAATAACATGGAAGACCAATGGAAGAATTATCACTTTAATTAATATAAAAACAAAAAACTTTAGAGTCTTCAGTACTGAAGACTCTCAAGTTTTTTGTTTTTTACATTTCCTACCCAATGGCTAACACGGTACAAAAACAAACATTTTCCTCACTTTAATTAAGGGAATTCTTCCAGCTCTAGAGAGGGGTAGTCTATTCCATTCCATTCCTTTTTTATTACATCATTTATCTTTTTCTTCTTTTTTTTTTTATGTAGATTGTGAACCCCACATAGAGCTCACAATGTACATTTTTCCCTATCAGTATGTCTTTTTTGAAATATGGGATGGAAATCCATGCAAACACGGGGAGAACATACAAACTCCTTGCAGGATGGTTTTATGTCCTTGGTGGGATTTGAACACCAGGACTCCAGCGCTGCAAGGCTGCAGTGCTAACCACTGAGCCACCGTGTGGCCCCTATTACATCATTTATTTCGCTTTCTAAAGATATTCAAGATATTCAGCTGGACACACAGTTAACAGTTTATGTGAATTCCAAAATGGAAACAAAGTCCCTTACATGATCTACATGCATCAAGGCTTTACATTTGCCAGGATGTTGTTGCTCAGGCCACTGTTTGCTAAACCATTGCAGCATAAATATATTTTATATGCTTTTTATATAAATATTTACTCATACAAGTGGAATGATCAAGAAATCCATGTTTTAATGCAACTGGACCAGCAATATGAAGCACCTAAGAGGTAGCTCCAACATGTATAATGTCCAAAATTCTGAGCAGTGAATGCCGCCCAACCCATGACACTAGTGTCTAAATAGAAGACCACTAAAGCTATCGCCCAGAGTTAGTACTGCAAGTGAAGGTAAATGGGATGATGGAATCAAGGACATTAAAACAAGTATTTTTGGTTAGGAAACACTAGTCTAGGTATGTTTTTACTGCTCTCTCAATCCTCTCTATAGCACTGGCAGCTATTTTGAGGGGTCAAAGGGGCCCCTTTTATGCGCCTAAGCACTAACCAGCCATCTGCTTTCATTATTCTTACCTGCCTGCAAAGATGGGAGCTATCGGATTCACTGTTGACTTGATTCACATTGTAATTAATTGTTTCTTGCTGGAAAGCAATGATATTTTACATTTCAAGCACCTGGGTTTTACTGTAAGTATTTAGTGGAGAATTCAGGGATGAAATCCTGGAGGAGGTCATACTGCGTCTGCACTTTAATTACTGCAGTTTGTAATACCATACTTTCTACCACTTGAAAGAATATTGATTTTCTGTTTCAGTGCTTTAAATGCTTGCTACATTTTTTAGATAAATATTGGCATACTTTTAGGAGTCAAGGGCCAAAACCTCGAGGCACCGTGTTGATAGAACAAACAGTGTTTTGTTCACTATAGCTACAGAGAAAAGCACTACCCCTGCCATCTCTATGCAATGTGTCATGCTGGTAAGAGGAGATGATCAGGAGGGAATACAGATATACAGAAACTGAAAAAGTTTTGTCTTCATTATCTGGGAGACCTGTGAAGCCTTGGGCTTTAACAAAAACCACAAGATAGTAAAAACTGGCAAGTGTGGGTTTATCTGTTCTCTATTGACTCTATTTCGGGAAACAAAAGGACAAAGTGATGCGTAAATCATGTGACTACAGGGTTGAGCAAGCGCCACTAGCGGAAAAGGAGCTCAAGACCTCTGACCATCAATACTTATCAAAATCAACCTCATAATATGTTTTCCACTTCTTTTTTACTTGGATGCAGTGCGTTATATGTATATTGTATATGAGGTCATCACCAATAAGTTTTCATGTTTCAACTAAATCACAGTATGATCATAGCTTCTGTATATTGTACGTTATTCCTGTGCCAGACAAAGACACTAGACTGCACAAAGTAAAGTGGTGCTAAGTGCAAACACAAAAATGCAGCAGCTAAGACTAATGGAAAAAATAATTATGTAAAGTCTGACTTTTTGTCTTTTTGTATTGTGCAAGGTGTGACTCCCATCATTTTTGCCCAAGAGAGGAATGTCTGTATAGTGTAGGTTCCCATCTGAATGAAGTTGCTTTGTGGGGCAGATGGGCTTACACAATTTTATCAAATAGTGCTCCGAGAACCTCAAATGTACATACATAGATAATGAATATAGCAGTAATGCAGACAAAACTTCACTTTAGTTATTGTTTGCATGTGGGAATTATTTCAAAACCATTCACTATCTTGCGACTGTAAATCCCAATTAGCCACCAGCAAATTAGCAACAGGTAACCCACAGCCATTGCACCCAGTGTTTCTGTGGCCTAAGTTTACATACACAGTATTAATATTAGGCAGATTAGTAAATTTGCTCCACTGTTTTTAAAGCAAAAAGCAGGATATTATTAAATGGGTTATACCATGAAAATAATTTATCCTCTATCCCAGGGGTAGAGAACCTTTGGATCTCCAGCTGCTGTGAAACTACAACTCCCAGCATGCTCCATTCACTTCCATGGGAGTTCCAAGAACAGCAGAGCAAGTATGCATGCTGGGAGTTGTAGTTTTGCAATAGCTGGAGAGCCGTACGTTCCCTACCCCTGCTCTATCCTGTACATGGAGTCTTGTCCTGTAGACATGAGCAAGAACCATTACCATTGGTGTGAAGGTGTGCAGTAGACAGCCCTATGAGAGGCAGAATAAGATCTCATTCACACAATCTAGTAATAGATATGAAGTTTCTGGGGCTTATTTGCTACTGAGTTATCACCAGATATCTGAAAGCAAAAGTGGAGTGGGAGTTGCTCTACATTTAGGATAATTTATTCCAGTTTATTGACATTTCAACATAAGTGCAGGGCCTGTCAGAAGAGATGTCACATTTTTGAAGCGGTGTGCACCTCCTTATAGATTATATGGGTCTTCTACTGGTGGTGGGATTATGAAGAGTGGCAATATACCAGTCATCATATATATGTCTCTATGTTCCTGCTGGATTTACCATATCGGTACGGCACAGTATTTCACAGGGAGACATCATAGATAACAATACTGCTAAGAGACCCTCTCCCCATAATGTTCAGACCATCGGACACATGGATAGAGTTTCACAGCAGAATAGGGCAGAAACCAGAAGAATACATGGCAGAATACAGCAGAACAAGAAGAAGAATACCAGAAAAACATAACAAATGCATAATACAGATGTCATTTTTGATTTACAGAGACTTTTATATTTCAAAAGGGACAAAATTTTTGGCCAAAAGTGGGTACTGCCTGTACCCAGATCTACTAATTAGCGCTATACATGTCTTCAGCATGTATACTCCATGTAGGAGAAGGGCTGTCTGGACTGGAATGAGAATGTGAGATGCAGTTTTTCTGTATCCCCTGCAGTTTCTCTCTGTACCTGCTGCCCTATCGGTAGGGGATAACATATATTCTTGGTACCACCCCTTTAAGTGATGATATGGAGAACTTCAAGTAATAATATTAATTAGCAAAATAATTTCATCCGTTTTTCTATAAAGTTGAAGATATATTATAAGTTTATTTAGAATTTCTTCAATGCATTATTGAATATAAATGGTTGTTGGAAAAGACTCCTCATTCTCAGTCTCAACCACCACTAAGAATTTCATTAGAAAAGTGACTGACTAGCTAAACGGCACATACAAAGACATTCACTATTGTGGATGCTTGTTTGTGACAAAAATTCTACCTTCCCTGGGGCACAGTGGTTAGCACTGCAGCCTTGCAGCGCTCGAATCCTGACAAGGACAACATCTGCAAGTAGATTGTATGTTCTTCCCTTGTTTGCGTGGATTTCCTCCCATGCTCAAAGACATACTGATAGGGAAAAATGTACATTGTGAGCCTTATATGGGGCTCACAATCTACATTAAAAAAAACAAAAAAAAAAAACTTGCACCTCCCCTATTTTCTTCCACACTCACCAATTCATAAGAAATTACACAGAGTGTGAGTGGACATAGATGTGTAGTTAATATAAACCACAGATATACACCTCTTCAAAAAAGTGTCTCCTCTCATATTGGAGCAGCAGCTGGTAAAGACTGGGCGACAAGATTGGAAAAACACTAAACTTAGACATTCAGGATAAAAGTAGACCTTTGTTAATCTAGTCCACAATGTTTTTGAGTTTCATTGATTTTCTACACACTTCTGAAACAGGACTATAATACTACTACTACTAATAATTATATTAATAAATAATAATAATGATAATGATAATAATAATAATAATAATAATAATAATAATAATAGTAATAAATAATAATAATAGTGATTAGAGATGAACAAGTACTATTCGAAACGGCCGTTTCAAATAGCACGCATCCATAGGAATGAATGGAAACGGCCGCTTCCATTCATTCCTATGGGTGCGTGTTATTCCAAACGGCTGTTTCGAATAGTACTCGCTCATCTCTAATACTAATACAATAATATACATCATGATTATTATTATTATTATTATTATTATTATTATTATTATTATTATTATTATTATTACTACTACTACTACTACTACTACTACTACTAATAATAATAATAATAATAATAATAATAATAAAATAACTTTATTTAGCAGCATTTTCTGGACATCTCTTCCATTTTCAACTGGAAAATGACATAGAGGTGGAAATTTCGTAAATGTACATGGGCTAGCAATTTCCTGTATATGGTTTAATATGGATATGAAAAAGGTGGAGGCTCCTGCTGCAGGCAGTTATATCGGGACATATTCCAAAATTACTTGGGATACATAAACAATTTTTGACATATTTCTCCGTTTCATTTGTGATATGAGACAAAATAAAATTAAAATAAAAAAGAGTCGTTCTTAAAAATTCCCCCCACCCCCTTCCACCTCCCCTTCAAATGTGGATTCAGGACCAGCCTGCCAGTGTATAATTATTCTACAGGGACAAAAAGTGACAAAATGAAAAAAAATTTTTTGAAAGGCTTATGACTACTTTTCCATGGAAAAGAGAAAAAGAAGAGAAAGAACCCTGAAACTCATTTAAGTGGAGGCACGGCACACTTTGCATACTAATTATTACATTAGTAAAATGTAAATTGCATTACACATTTAAGGAAGGAACCAAGGCAAATTTTTCATATTTAAAAGAAAGAAACTAAAAGTTAAACAAAATAAAAAAACTTTATTTAGTCTTTATTTAAAGTATTTTTCTGCTAATTGGTGCAATTACTGACGTTTTAAATTTGGTTAGAAGAAGGCCTTTGCTACTGCTTGTTTTCTAAATGCTCTGCAATCAGATTTTCTGAATCAATTTCCTCCTCGAGCAGTTCCTTCCCTATTGCAGAAGGTGGTCTTTTTATTCAGCTGCTACTTTGCTGGTGTCTACAATTAAATTGCAGCACACTTGTATGAACTGTCATTACTGTAAATTGCAGCAAGTGCTAGCAATTAAAGTGCTACATTAAAAGCACATCTTAAGTGACCTTTGGAGATTATTACAAGTAATGTAAATGTATATACATATGTAATAATGATGTGCTCTTAAATCTTGCTATATTTCTAAAATTGTTATCTATTTCTGAAATGAACTGGAAAGTGGGAAAGTGTTAACATCTGAATTCCATCCAGTATACTGTGTGAAGTCTCTCCCGCTTGAATCTAGTATTAACAATGGCTTCCATATCGTGTCACATATGCATAATAGATTTTATTTCATTGTAGGAAATATGTAATGAGATATTTGAAGAATGTGTTTTGCTTCCGATATACCTTTACAATAACTAGGAAGATATGTTTGTGTTACAAGACAATACAAAGTGTATATGCATATTTCTTTACTAAGCATATGGCTCTATGTTTTTAGGTGTTGTTTTGCAGAGACCTGTCTTAGGCTTTAGCCCAGGGGTAGGGAACCTTTGGCTCTCCAGCTGCTGTGAAACTACAACTCCCAGCATGCTCCATTTACTTCCATGGGAGTTTCCAGAACAGCAGAGCCAGTATGCATGCTGGGAGTTGTAGTTTTGCAACAGCTGGAGAGCCGTACGTTCCCTACCCCTGCTTTAGCCCCACCAATGGTCTGTTTTTGACTGAACTTCTCTGAAAGTACAACAGATTCCAGCACTCACAATAGTATGTAAGACAACTCCAGTTTATGAGAAATCCAAATTTGGAGGTCTCTTGGATCTTCTTCAGACATTTCTGGAGGAGACAGTAGAAAGAGAGATGAGAATAGCATTGTGAGAATGGGCAGCTGGGAAAACACCCTAACATTGAACAGCACAGCGCCAGGATTGTAACTTGAGGGGGTGCAGAGGGTGCAGTTGCACCAGGGCCCAAGAGCCTTAGGGGGCACATAAGCACTGGCATCAGTATTGAGATTGTAGCTTCCATCTGGCCCATAACCCAAGGAGACCCACAGATTACCATAAACACACTAAGGTGGATTAAACTCCTTAGCACCCGTAACCATCACTATCAAGAATTCACTGTAGGAATGAGGTAGGGGGCCCCAGACAAAAGATTGAACCTGCACAGTGACCTCTCACATTGCTCTTATCATCAGTTTTTTCTCCTACTGTATCTCCTCCAGCAATTTAAAGTCTGATGAACATCCCAGAAACCAAAACTTCAGGTGTTAAGATTTTGATTGCCAATAAACTGGATTATATAAGTCTTTTATACTATTATAAGTATCGGAACCTTTTGTCCTATGCGTGAAGAGACACCAACAGCCATTTTGTAAACCTGCATGCTGTATATTATCAGTATCTATTGTGAACTCCTTTGAAAACAGAACACATCAGTCTGGTTTTGGCCTTATTCACATGGTAGTGAACAATGGTCATGTCATGGATTTTTTTAATGCCCGTTATACGGCCGTTTTAAAAGCCTTGAAAGCGTATGGGTGTGTTCATGTGTCTGTTTTTGTATAACTCAAAGCAGACAAAGGTAGAACATTGAAGTGTCTTTATGGACATGTAAAGCAAATAACACCCATTGTTGTCCAGAACTCATTGGTTTAAAGGGGTTCTCCCATCGCAGCCTTTCAGCCAGGCTGCCTGCAGTGTCTGCTTCTCACTTTCTGTATTCCTTTTTTTGAAAATCGACACGTAAATTGTAACAGCGTAAATGCTGGTGTTTTCCCTATCGGTTTAACAATGGAAGAAAATATGAGAAAAACTCATGAAAAACGCAATGATGAAAAACGATGTAAAAAAAAAAAGTCATGCATTTTCTTGGTGTTTTTTTATACATGACGTCATTCTTTCCCCACTACTCCATCGCCAATTCTGACTGCTCAACATAGCAGCAAACGCGTTGTCTGGGTTAATCTTATTTTGGTGCAAAAGAAGGAGAAGATTGTGTAAGTGATGGGGTGATGGGGGTTAGGGGTCAGAGGGGGGCTCAGCTCTGCCTGTTCCTACAGGACCCCATGATTTCTGTACATACCCGCAAGCATCTTTTTTTTTTTTTTTTTTACAGACTTGGATCTATTTAATAAAGCTAAAGTGAAATACAGTAAGTGAGAAACACTTTGTCTAACATATGTTTAGGTTAAGGACAACGTGGATACCCTTGACATTTTAGCTACAAGGACAGCAGATTAAAGGGAAGGATGTGAAACATTGTGGGCAACACATTAGCTTTATTTACAGGAGATACACTGAATAGACTGAAATACTGTAGCACATATTAGCTTCATAAAAACCACTAGACATCTCACATTATGGGGTTAAAATATGGGCCACATTAATTTCATGTCTATCAAGTCCACTTGAACTTGTGGTCAATTTTTCACAAATGGCAATTTCCATAGCACTAAACAAATAAACTGATGATAAACCAAATAAATTGATGTTCTTTTTTTATATTAAAGGCCAATAGAAAAGTATTAGAAGTATTATCAGACTTACATGGAGTTATAATATTTTTTCAGTTATGGTTTATTGAAATCTGTGGGAGTGATGGAAAGAGCCAAGGAATGGTAGCTTGATTCTTTCCGTAACTCCCATAGACCCTCACCAATGGATATTATTGATCTAGTATATTGCCAGGATGGCCATCATGACAGTATATGGAATCTTTGATGCAGATCTGAACACAGTATACTGCTCTATTCACATGTCCTTATTTATATGCCCTCCTCATTTTTGGTGCGCCGTATATGTATTTATTCATTTCAATGTGTTTCATTTCAGATGTTTATTTATTTATTTTTTTTCACAGACGAGGGTCTCCAGCTTAAGAGATATTATCTGTATTATATTTGTGCATTGCATGCCACAGAATGATTTAGGAAAGTAAAGCATAATATTTTATACATTGTGTTTCAAGAGTGAGCAGAATTCTATATCTGACATCTATATAATAAAGCAAAACTGTGCAGATAAAGCCAAGATTACTTGTATCATTACTTAAACAAGTATTAAAACTACTCTCGCTTTAGGTTTTATCTGGATGGGAAAATTCTCACATCCCCAGAGCTATCTTTTGACTCCAAAATCCATTAGATCATCAAGTGCATGTGTTGTAATGAGCGTAGAGCTTTAATATTGCTTGCAGCTGTGCATAGTATAGTCTGTGATCAGATTTGTATCTGAAAATCTACCAAGGTTTTTGAGGTGTATGCTGCCTACTAACATATGAAATCATGCATCTTTTTGGTAATACGTCCTAAGTGTCCTCTATTGCAAAGCTGTAATTTTGGATCATATGTTAGAATCCTACAAACTTATTCTGGACTAAAAAGTGAATATTTGGAATTTCTTTTAGAATGGTTTTGCAAAAGCAATTCCAAAGTAAATATGACTATACTCTACAGAGTACTGGGGCACACCATCGGTGTCCCAGGAAATGCGCACATCGGAGGGAATACTAACTCTGGATAGGAAGGCTAGACGTCGATAGATACTTTTTATCACCTCCTGATGAACCTGCGGTAACGCAGGAGAAATGCGTTGAGCCAGATTTTCTAGTTTATTAGTCCATTGAACTTACTATCATCAACTATTGAGTGGCAGCTATATATGAGTCCGCTGTCCGCACCACCAATAGAGCCAGAGAGCGGTGGGCGAGTGCTAGTGGAGATGCAGGGACAGGCTGACTGACATTTATGTGACGGCTTGATCTAACTATATGTGCTCCTTTATGATATAGCCAGTTTATGTCAGTACACTGGTGATTATTTTGGTCCCAGTGCAACGATAGACTACTGCTGCTCTACCCTGTAGGGTCTTACACTATGCTGCACTTTGGTAGTGGGTAGAGATGAGCGAACACCAAAATGTTCGAGGTTCGAAATCCGATTCGAACAGTCGCTTACTGTTCGACTGTTCGAACGGGTTTCGAACCCCATTATAGTCTATGGGGAACATATACTCGTTAAGGGGGAATCCCAAATCCGTCTCAGGAGGGTCACCAAGTCCACTATGACACCCCAGGAAATGATGCCAACACCCTGGAATGACACTGGGACAGCATGGGAAGCATGTCTGGGGGCATATAAATCACTTTATTACATGGAAAAGCCTGTCAGCTTGCTATTTTCGCAAGCTAACTTTTTCCCATAGGAATGCATTGGCCAGCGCTGATTGGCCGAATTCTGTACTCTGGCCAATCAGCGCTGGCTTTGCTGGAGGAGGCGGAGTCTAAGATTGCTCCACACCAGTCTCCATTCTGGTCCGACCTTAGACTCCTCCTCCTCCAGCAGAGCCAGCGCTGATTGGCCGGATTCCGTACTCTGGCCAATCAGCGCTCGCCAATGCATTCTATTGGTGTGATGAAGCAGTGCTGAATGTGTGTGCTACGCCGGTGGAGTAGTTGAGCTAAGCACACACATTCAGCTCTGCTTCAATCAGCGCTGGCCAATGCATTCTATTAGCGTGATGAAGCAGAGTGTGCACAACGGTTCAAGCGCACACTCAGCTCTGATGTAGCAGAGCCGAGTGTGCACAAGGGTTCAAGCGCACCCTCGGCTCTGATGTAGCAGAGCCGAGGGTGCACAAGGGTTCAAGCACACCCTCGGCTCTGATGTAGCAGAGCCGAGGGTGCACTTGAACCCATGTGCACCCTCGGCTCTGCTACATCAGAGCCAAGGGTGCACCTGAACCCTTGTGCACCCTCGGCTCTGCTACATCAGAGCCGAGTGTGCGCTAGAACCCTTGTGCACACTCTGCTTCATCACGCTAATAGAATGCATTGGCCAGCGCTGATTGAAGCAGAGCTGAATGTGTGTGCTTAGCTCAACTACTCCACCGGCGTAGCACACACATTCAGCACTGCTTCATCCTCCAGCAGAGCCAGCGCTGATTGGCCGAATTCCGTACTCTGGCCAATCAGCGCTGGCTAATGCATTCCTATGGGAAAAAGTTTATCTCACAAAAAACACAATTACACACCCGATAGAGCCCCAAAAAGTTATTTTTAATAACATTCCCCCCTAAATAAAGGTTATCCCTAGATATCCCTGCCTGTATAGCTATCCCTGTCTCATAGTCACAAAGTTCACATTCTCATATGACCCGGCTTTGAAATCCACTATTCGTCTAAAATGGAGGTCACCTGATTTCGGCAGCCAATGACTTTTTCCGATTTTTTTCAATGCCCCCGTTGTCATAGTTCCTGTCCCACCTCCCCTGCACTGTTATTGGTGCAAAAAAGGCGCCAGGGAAGGTGGGAGGGGAATCGAGTTTTGGCGCACTTTACCACATGGTGTTCGATTCGATTCGAACATGGCGAACAGCGTGATATCCGATCGAACATGTGTTCGATAGAACACTGTTCGCTCATCTCTAGTAGTGTGTTACATCTGTCTCCCATGTAACATTAATCGTAACGTCATTTACCCTGGGGCATACTGGTTTATCATTGAATAGCAGAGCTTATCAATTTATTATTAGTTGACTCTGTACAGCTGAGCTATACACTGCGTCTTGTGTTAACAATAGATACTAATTTGGACCAGATACCATAGGCGGCCATTGGGATAGATCCTAGGGGGCCGTGCAGTTCCGTCTTAGGGGGAGCCCTATGTATCAGATTTAATATCCCATCACCATATAGACTCGTCAGTTAGTCACTGATATTCATTCACAGGTATTCATTTTTTAACACTGCTCTTAGCAGATAATTTTAAGGGGTGGCTATTGTTTATTAAACCACTTCCTTTCACATCTATGTGTAGTGTACATTATATAGGAAAGAAGCCTGTGGTTTCCAGTATTGAGGACCAAGGAATTTTTGGGCAATACCACATTTTCAGCCCTGGTGACATACTTGCTCCAACGGTCATCAATTTGATACGTTGATCATAGAGGGTTGAGGGGAACTGAGGGGTGTTTCCCTTATTGACTATAATAGAGAGCTTTACGCTTACCCTATAGCCTCTAATAGTTAGTATATGTACACACACCTTGTTTATTTTTTTGGGAGGGGGTTGGGATGTTTTTAGCCTCATGTGCCATTAATAAAGGTTATGTTTTAATATTTCATCGATCTGATATCAGCAATGTCAGCCGATCTGTGAAGTAAATATGACTATATGACTATAAAACAGACATAAAGATGTCAAATCAAACTGCATTTGAGTTGATGTCAGACATTCGTGAGTCAAAAGCTTTTTTCAAAATTTTCTTAAAATATTCATACAGGTCATTTAGAAGTTTTTTTTTCAGAAATTCTCATTTTGTCTTTTTTGTGACTCCATACATACATTCTAAATTCAAGAATTCAAGGGTTATCCTGCAGCAAACATGGTATCTTACAATACTAAACTAAGTGATAACTTTATCTGTCCAAGCTCCATCCACATGTTAAAGGACATGACTGTCGACGGCTCATAAAGTTTTATGTTTGTGTAATGACAGTCACCTCTATTACAAAAGTGTCTGACCTCTGTATAAGCAATACCGCCCCTGCTACCTCTTGTGTCACCCCCTCTACCTCATAGATTGTGAGCTCTTGCGAGCAGGGCCCTCAGTCCCATTGTGTGAAATGACTTTCTTTGTAGTGTATCTTTCTGTTTGTATTTGAACCCTACAAATTGTACAGCATTGCGGAATATGTTGGCGCTATAGAAATAAAATTTATTATTATTATTATTATTATTATTATTATTATTATTATTATTGGCTAATGGCAGAGGAAGTGACGTCATCCGATTGACAGATGCAGACGAGAGGACGGAGGGTGACATTATTCTCTTAGAATTTAGATTTTAAATAACATAAGTTATACTCCAGAAACAGATTAACAGTTTTTAAAGGGATTCCATCATTATAACTCCCTTTGTAAACTAAATACACAGGAATAGCCTTAAGAAAAGCTATTCTTCTCTTACCTTTATTATTCTGAAGACAGAGGCCGTGGCTGGAGAGTTTTCAGACAGTACAGGGGACACCCCCAGTTTTGTTTGAGCACAGGGGAATGGCCCAAGTTCTACGAGAAAACTCATTTACGTAAGGAAGAAAGAAGATATTTCTCAGGAATGGCGGATCGGCTCAGAATAATAAATGTGAGAGAAGAATAGGCTTTCTTAAGGCTATTCCTACATGTATTTACTAGAGATGAGCGAACACTAAAATGTTCGAGGTTCGAAATTCGATTTGAACAGCCGCTCAATGTTCGTGTGTTCGAACGGGTTTCGAACCCCATTATAGTCTATGGGGAACAGATACTCGTTAAGGGGGAAACCCAAATCCGTGTCTGAAGGGTCACCAAGTCCACTAAGACAACCCAGGAAATGATGCCAACACCTCTGGAATGACACTGGGACAGCAGGGGAAGCATGTCTGGGGGCATCTAACACACCAAAGACCCTCTATTACCCCAACATCACAGCCTAACAACTACACACTTTACACACTCAATACCACCTCTCTGACAGTAGGAAAACAGTGAGGAGAGCTTGTCACCAGCAGTGAATTTGGCCCTTGTAGTAAGTTGAGGTTGGCACCAACATTTGTTTTGAAAATCAGGGTGGATTGAGCCTCTAACCAGCAGAGTTTGGGCAAATTCATGGTGGAGGGAGCCTCTAAAAACCCCAGTTTGGACCAATTCATGGTGGAGGGAGCCTCTAAAAACCCCAGTTTGGACCAATTCATGGTGGAGGGAGCCTCTAAAAAACCCAGTTTGGACCAATTCATGGTGGAGGGAGCCTCTAAACAGCCCAGTTTGGACCAATTCATGGTGGAGGGAGCCTCTAAACAGCCCAGTTTGGGCAAATTCATGGTGGAGGGAGCCTCTAACCAGCCCAGTTTGGGCAAATTCATGGTGGAGGGAGCCTCTAAAAACCCCCGTTTGGACCAATTCATGGTGGAGGGAGCCTCTAAACAGCCCAGTTTGGGCAAATTCATGGTGGAGGGAGCCTCTAACCAGCCCAGTTTGGACCAATTCATGGTGGAGGGAGCCTCTAAAAACCCCAGTTTGGACCAATTCATGGTGGAGGGAGCCTCTAAACAGCCCAGTTTGGGCAAATTCATGGTGGAGGGAGCCTCTAAAAACCCCCAGTTTGGACCAATTCATGGTGGAGGGAGCCTCTAAAAACCCCAGTTTGGACCAATTCATGGTGGAGGGAGCCTCTAAACAGCTCAGTTTGGGCAAATTCATGGTGGAGGGAGCCTCTAAAAACCCCAGTTTGGACCAATTCATGGTGGAGGGAGCCTCTAAAAACCCCAGTTTGGACCAATTCATGGTGGAGGGAGCCTCTAAAAACCCCAGTTTGGACCAATTCATGGTGGAGGGAGCCTCTAAACAGCCCAGTTTGGGCAAATTCATGGTGGAGGGAGCCTCTAAAAACCCCCAGTTTGGACCAATTCATGGTGGAGGGAGCCTCTAAAAACCCCAGTTTGGACCAATTCATGGTGGAGGGAGCCTCTAAACAGCCCAGTTTGGGCAAATTCATGGTGGAGGGAGCCTCTAAACAGCCCAGTTTGGGCAAATTCATGGTGGAGGGAGCCTCTAAAAACCCCAGTTTGGACCAATTCATGGTGGAGGGAGCCTCTAAAAACCCCAGTTTGGACCAATTCATGGTGGAGGGAGCCTCTAAAAACCCCAGTTTGGACCAATTCATGATGGAGGGAGCCTCTAAACAGCCCAGTTTGGGCAAATTCATGGTGGAGGGAGCCTCTAAAAAACCCAGTTTGGATCAATTCATGGTGGAGGGAGCCTCTAAACAGCCCAGTTTGGACCAATTCATGGTGGAGGGAGCCTCTAAACAGCCCAGTTTGGGCAAATTCATGGTGGAGGGAGCCTCTAACCAGCCCAGTTTGGGCAAATTCATGGTGGAGGGAGCCTCTAAAAACCCCCGTTTGGACCAATTCATGGTGGAGGGAGCCTCTAAACAGCCCAGTTTGGGCAAATTCATGGTGGAGGGAGCCTCTAACCAGCCCAGTTTGGACCAATTCATGGTGGAGGGAGCCTCTAAAAACCCCAGTTTGGACCAATTCATGGTGGAGGGAGCCTCTAAACAGCCCAGTTTGGGCAAATTCATGGTGGAGGGAGCCTCTAAAAACCCCCAGTTTGGACCAATTCATGGTGGAGGGAGCCTCTAAAAACCCCAGTTTGGACCAATTCATGGTGGAGGGAGCCTCTAAACAGCTCAGTTTGGGCAAATTCATGGTGGAGGGAGCCTCTAAAAACCCCAGTTTGGACCAATTCATGGTGGAGGGAGCCTCTAAAAACCCCAGTTTGGACCAATTCATGGTGGAGGGAGCCTCTAAAAACCCCAGTTTGGACCAATTCATGGTGGAGGGAGCCTCTAAAAAACCCAGTTTGGACCAATTCATGGTGGAGGGAGCCTCTAAACAGCCCAGTTTGGACCAATTCATGGTGGAGGGAGCCTCTAAACAGCCCAGTTTGGGCAAATTCATGGTGGAGGGAGCCTCTAACCAGCCCAGTTTGGGCAAATTCATGGTGGAGGGAGCCTCTAAAAACCCCCGTTTGGACCAATTCATGGTGGAGGGAGCCTCTAAACAGCCCAGTTTGGACCAATTCATGGTGGAGGGAGCCTCTAAAAACCCCAGTTTGGACCAATTCATGGTGGAGGGAGCCTCTAAACAGCCCAGTTTGGACCAATTCATGGTGGAGGGAGCCTCTAAAAACCCCAGTTTGGACCAATTCATGATGGAGGGAGCCTCTAAACAGCCCAGTTTGGACCAATTCATGGTGGAGAGAGCCTCTAAAAACCCCAGTTTGGACCAATTCATGGTGGAGGGAGCCTCTAAACAGGCCAGTTTGGGCAAATTCATGGTGGAGGGAGCCTCTAAAAACCCCAGTTTGGACCAATTCATGGTGGAGGGAGCCTCTAAACAGCCCAGTTTGGACCAATTCATGGTGGAGGGAGCCTCTAAAAACCCCAGTTTGGACCAATTCATGGTGGAGGGAGCCTCTAAAAACCCCAGTTTGGACCAATTCATGATGGAGGGAGCCTCTAAACAGCCCAGTTTGGACCAATTCATGGTGGAGAGAGCCTCTAAAAACCCCAGTTTGGACCAATTCATGGTGGAGGGAGCCTCTAAACAGCCCAGTTTGGACCAATTCATGGTGGAGGGAGCCTCTAACCAGCAGAGTTGGTGGAAATCAGGGTGGAGGGAGCCTCTAACCAGCAGAGTTGTGGGAAAGCAGGGTGGAGGGAGCCTCTAACCAGCAGAGTTGGGGGAAATCAGGGTGGAGGGAGCCTAGTATTAGCAGAATTGTGCAACGCTTATGGTGGATGAGTATGAGGATGCGGAGGAATTGGAGAGGTTGAGTACAGACATGGAGTTTCATGTTGGGGTGCTTTACACAGGTGGGCCCAAAAATGAAGGCTCTATCCAGTGGTGGTTCATTTTTATCAAAGTGAGCCGGTCGGCACTCTCAGCTGACAGACGGGTGCGCTTGTCAGTGATGATGCCACCGGCTGCACTGAACACCCTCTCAGATAGGACGCTGGCGGCAGGACAGGACAGCACCTCCAAGGCATATAGGGCAAGTTCAAGCCACAGGTCCAACTTCGACACCCAATACGTGTAGGGTGCAGAGGGGTCGGAGAGGACAGGGCTGTGGTCGGAAAGGTATTCCCGCAACATGCGCCTATACTTCTCACGCCTGGTGACACTAGGACCCTCCGTGGCGGCACTTTGGCGAGGGGGTGCCATCAAGGTGTCCCAGACCTTAGACAGTGTGCCCCTCGTTTGTGTGGACCGGTGAGAACTTGGTTGCCTACTGGAGGAACTGCCCTCCCTGCCGCCAACGTCACATGCTGGAAACATCTCCATCATATTCTGCACCAATTGCCTGTGGCAAGCATTGATGCGATTGGCCCTCCCCTCTACCGGAATAAAAGACGAGATGTTGTTTTTATACCGGGGGTCAAGGATAGCAAAGATCCAGTACTGGTTGTCCTCCATGATTTTGACAATACGCTTGTCGGTTGTAAAGCACCCCAACATGAACTCAGCCATGTCTGCCACAGTGTTAGTTGGCATGACTCCTCTGGCCCCACCGGAAAGTTCAATCTCCATTTCCTCCTCATCCTCCATGTCTACCCATCCGCGCTGCAACAATGGGACGATTCGAAGTTGCCCGGAAGCCTCCTGTATCACCATCACATCATCGGACAACTCTTCTTCCTCCTCCTCCTCCTCCTCCTCCTCCTCCTCCATTAAACGCAGTGAAGCGGACAGATGTGTGGACCTACTCTCCAGCTGTGACGGATCGGATGCTATCCCTAACTCCTCTGTGTGATCTGAGTTATCCCTGATGTCAATCAAGGATTCTCTCAGAACACACAAGAGCGGGATTGTAAGGCTCACCATCGCATCCTCAGAGCTCACCCTCCTTGTGGACTCCTCAAAGACCCGTAGGATGTCACAAAGGTCTCTCATCCATGGCCACTCATGGATGTGAAACTGAGGCAGCTGACTTTGTGGCACCCTAGGGTTTTGTAGCTGGTATTCCATCAAAGGTCTCTGCTGCTCAACCACTCTATTCAACATCTGAAACGTTGAGTTCCAGCGTGTGGGAACGTCGCACAAAAGCCGGTGTTGTGGCACATGCAGGCGTTGCTGGAGAGATTTTAAGCTAGCAGCGGCTACTGTCGACTTGCGAAAGTGGGCGCACATGCGCCGCACTTTCACCAGTAGCTCTGGAACATTGGGGTAGCTCTTCAGGAAACGTTGCACCACTAGGTTGAAGACGTGGGCCAGGCATGGAACATGTTGGAGTCCGGCAAGCTCCAGAGCTGCTACCAGGTTCCGGCCGTTATCACAAACGACCATGCCTGGGCCCAGGTGCAGCGGCTCAAACCATATTGCCGTCTCATCGAGGAGGGCATCCCTCACCTCGGAGGCAGTGTGCTGTCTGTCCCCCAAGCTGATCAGCTTCAGCACAGCCTGCTGACGTCTACCAACGCCAGTGCTGCAACGTTTCCAACTCGTAGCTGGGGTCAATCTAACAGCGGAGGAGGAGGCGGTGGCGGAGGAGGAGGCGGTGGCGGAGGAGGAGGCGGTAGAGGAGGAGGAGGAGGGGGGTGTTCTTCTCGTGTCCCTGCCAGGAATGTTAGGCAGGGAGACGAGGTACACCGGGCCAGTTTGGGAAGCAGTCCCAGCCTCAACTACATTCACCCAGTATGCCGTCAGTGAAATGTAGCGTCCCTGTCCGCATGCACTTGTCCACGCGTCGGTGGTCAAGTGGACCTTTGTGCAAAGCGCGGAACTAAGGGCCCGCCTGATGTTGAGTGACACGTGCTGGTGCAAGGCGGGGACGGCACACCGGGAGAAGTAGTGACGGCTAGGGACGGCATAGCGAGGTGCCGCAGTTGCCATCAGGTCCAGGAAGGCGGGAGTTTCAACAAGCCGGAACGCCAACATCTCCTGGGCCAGCAGTTTAGCGATGTTGGCGTTCAAGGCTTGCGCGTGTGGGTGGTTAGCAGTGTATTTCTGCCGCCGCTCCAATGTCTGAGAGATGGTGGGTTGTTGTAAAGAAGCGCCTGATGGTGCCTTTGATGGTGCAGGAGAAGGAGATAAGACAGGAACAGGGGAGGATGAGGGAGAAGTCAACAAAGTGGCGGAGGCAGATGAAGTGGTGTCCTGGCTCGTCCTCTGGAGTGCATCGCCAGCACAGTCAGCAGTGGCAGAGGCAGAGGCAGTGGCAGAGGCAGTGGCAGTGGCGTGAACGGCAGGCGGCCTTTGTCCTGCCGTTGCTGCCTGCCACTGATTCCAGTGCTTGGATTCCAAATGACGGCGCATTGAAGTGGTGGACAGGTTGCTCTTCTCAGAGCCCCTAATCAATTTCGAGAGGCAAATTGTGCAGACAACACTATATCTGTCCTCGGCGCATTCCTTGAAAAAACTCCACACCTTCGAGAAACGTGCCCTCGAGGTGGGAGTTTTTCGGGGCTGGGTACGAACTGGAACATCTTGGGAGATTCCGGGTGTGGCCTGGCTTCGCCTAAGCTGCTGACCTCTGCCTCTGCCTCTAGCTACCCTTTTTGGTGCTGCACTTGCCTCAACATCCACACTACTTTCCCCGCTTGACATCCCCCCTGTCCAGGTCGGGTCAGTGTCCTCATCATCCACCACTTCCTCTTCCAACTCCTGTCTCATCTCCTCCTCCCGCACAATGTGCCGGTCAACTGGATGCCCTGACGGCAACTGCGTCACATCATCGTCGATGAGGGTGGGTTGCTGGTCATCCACCACCAAATCGAACGGAGATGGAGGAGACTCTAGTGTTTGAGCATCTGGACACAGATGCTCCTCTGTTAGGTTCGTGGAATCGTGACGTGGAGAGGCAGGTTGAGGGACAATGAAAGGAGCGGAGAACAGCTCTGGGGAGCAGGGACAGTTGGGGTTATTGTTCTGTGAAGCTTGGGAATTTTGGGAGGAAGGAGGACAAGACTGTTGGGTAATAGGAGGAGAGGAGGCAGAGTCTGACTGGCTGCTGGACAATGTGCTGTAAGCGTTCTCTGACAGCCATTGCAAGACCTGTTCCTGGTTCTCGGGCCTACTAAGGTTTGTACCCTGCAGTTTAGTTAATGTGGCAAGCAACCCTGGCACTGTGGAGTGGCGCAATGCTTGCTGCCCCACAGGAGTAGGCACGGGACGCCCTGTGGCTTCACTGCTACCTTGCTCCCCAGAACCATTCCCCCGACCTCGCCCACGGCCTCGTCCACGTCCCTTTCCGGGAGCCTTGCGCATTTTGAATTCCCAGTTAGAAATTGGCACTATATACCAGTAGCAAAAATTGTGGGTGCACGTAACCCCAATATATTCTTTGAATTCCCAGTCAGACAATGGCACTATATACCAGTAGTAAAAATTGTGGGTGCACGTAACCCCAATATATTCTTTGAATTACCAGTCAGAAACTGGCACTATATGGCAGTAGCAAGAAATGAGGGTATTTGTAACCCCAATATATTCTTTGAATTCCCAGTCAGAAACTGGCACTGTATACCAGTAGTAAAAATTGTGGGTGCACGTAACCCCAATATATTCTTTGAATTCCCAGTCAGACAATGGCACTATATACCAGTAGCAAGAAATGAGGGTATTTATAACCCCAATATATTCTTTGAATTCCCAGTCAGACAATGGCACTGTATACCAGTAGTAAAAATTGTGGGTGCACGTAACCCCAATATATTCTTTGAATTACCAGTCAGAAACTGGCACTATATGGCAGTAGCAAGAAATGAGGGTATTTATAACCCCAATATATTCTTTGAATTCCCAGTCAGAAACTGGCACTGTATACCAGTAGTAAAAATTGTGGGTGCACGTAACCCCAATATATTCTTTGAATTCCCAGTCAGACAATGGCACTATATACCAGTAGCAAGAAATGAGGGTATTTATAACCCCAATATATTCTTTGAATTCCCAGTCAGACAATGGCACTGTATACCAGTAGTAAAAATTGTGGGTGCACGTAACCCCAATATATTCTTTGAATTCCCAGTCAGAAACTGGCACTATATGGCAGTAGCAAGAAATGAGGGTATTTATAACCCCAATATATTCTTTGAATTCCCAGTCAGACAATGGCACTGTATACCAGTAGTAAAAATTGTGGGTGCACGTAACCCCAATATATTCTTTGAATTACCAGTCAGAAACTGGCACTATATGGCAGTAGCAAGAAATGAGGGTATTTGTAACCCCAATATATTCTTTGAATTCCCAGTCAGAAACTGGCACTGTATACCAGTAGTAAAAATTGTGGGTGCACGTAACCCCAATATATTCTTTGATTTCCCAGTCAGACAATGGCACTATATACCAGTAGTAAAAATTGTGGGTGCACGTAACCCCAATATATTCTTTGAATTCCCAGTCAGAAACTGGCACTATATGGCAGTAGCAAGAAATGAGGGTATTTATAACCCCAATATATTCTTTGAATTCCCAGTCAGACAATGGCACTGTATACCAGTAGTAAAAATTGTGGGTGCACGTAACCCCAATATATTCTTTGAATTACCAGTCAGAAACTGGCACTATATGGCAGTAGCAAGAAATGAGGGTATTTGTAACCCCAATATGTTCTTTGAATTCCCAGTCAGAAACTGGCACTGTATACCAGTAGTAAAAATTGTGGGTGCACGTAACCCCAATATATTCTTTGAATTCCCAGTCAGACAATGGCACTATATACCAGTAGTAAAAATTGTGGGTGCACGTAACCCCAATATATTCTTTGAATTCCCAGTCAGAAACTGGCACTGTATACCAGTAGTAAAAATTGTGGGTGCACGTAACCCCAATATATTCTTTGAATTCCCAGTCAGACAATGGCACTATATACCAGTAGCAAGAAATGAGGGTATTTATAACCCCAATATATTCTTTGAATTCCCAGTCAGACAATGGCACTGTATACCAGTAGTAAAAATTGTGGGTGCACGTAACCCCAATATATTCTTTGAATTCCCAGTCAGACAATGGCACTATATACCAGTAGCAAGAAATGAGGGTATTTATAACCCCAATATATTCTTTGAATTCCCAGTCAGACAATGGCACTGTATACCAGTAGTAAAAATTGTGGGTGCACGTAACCCCAATATATTCTTTGAATTCCCAGTCAGAAACTGGCACTATATGGCAGTAGCAAGAAATGAGGGTATTTATAACCCCAATATATTCTTTGAATTCCCAGTCAGACAATGGCACTGTATACCAGTAGTAAAAATTGTGGGTGCACGTAACCCCAATATATTCTTTGAATTACCAGTCAGAAACTGGCACTATATACCAGTAGCAAAAATTGTGGGTGCACGTAACCCCAATATATTCTTTGAATTCCCAGTCAGACAATGGCACTATATACCAGTAGCAAGAAATGAGGGTATTTATAACCCCAATATATTCTTTGAATTCCCAGTCAGACAATGGCACTGTATACCAGTAGTAAAAATTGTGGGTGCACGTAACCCCAATATATTCTTTGAATTACCAGTCAGACAATGGCACTGTATACCAGTAGTAAAAATTGTGGGTGCACGTAACCCCAATATATTCTTTGAATTCCCAGTCAGACAATGGCACTATATACCAGTAGCAAAAATTGTGGGTGTATATAGCCCCAATTCTATTGCTAGGGGACTTGCAGGGTATTTCTGAGGTGAAGGTGGGGGGGCACACCGTTGGAACGGTGATTTGGGGTGTATATATGGGGTATACGGGAATACACTGTCAGTGTGTTCCATTCAGGATCCTGGGAAAGCTGGGTTGCGGCGATTGAGCCCGTCAGTGCCACGTTACACTGACAAGCTTCTCCCTGGAATTGAAGTTATATGTAAGCCCAATATATTCTTTGAATTCCCAGTGAGACAATGGCACTATATGGCAGTAGCAAAAATAGTGGGTGTATATAGCCCCAATTCTATTGCTAGGGGACTTGCAGGGTATTTCTGGGGTGAAGGTGGGGGGCACACCGTTGGAACGGGTATCGGGGGTATATATCGGGTATACGGGAATACACTGACAGTGTATTCCATTCAGGATCCTGGGAAAGCTGGGTTGCGGCGATTGAGCCCGTCAGTGCCACGTTACACTGACAAGCTTCTCCCTGGAATTTAGCTCTTATAAGAGCTGTTGGTTGTCTTCTCCTTCCTATCCTAGCCTGTCCCTGCCTACCCAGAATCTAAGCCCTAGCTAGCTGGACGGAAACCTCCGTCCTCGGTGAATTGCAAGCTCAGAATGACGCGAACCTGGGCGGCGCTGTTCTTTTAAATTAGAGGTCACATGTTTTCGGCAGCCAATGGGTTTTGCCTACTTTTCTCAACGTCACCGGTGTCGTAGTTCCTGTCCCACCTACCCTGCGCTGTTATTGGAGCAAAAAAGGCGCCAGGGAAGGTGGGAGGGGAATCGAGTAATGGCGCACTTTACCACGCGGTGTTCGATTCGATTCGAACATGCCAAACAGCCTAATATCCGATCGAACATGAGTTCGATAGAACACTGTTCGCTCATCTCTAGTATTTACTTTAAAAAGGGAAATCTAATGATAGTATACCTTGAAATGGAAAAAAAAAATATTGTATAGAATGAATATAGTGATGAGCAAATACACTGACAAGCAAAGGGCAACACTGTTTTAAATTTGTGACTTTCAGGCTCCACATCTCACCATTCACTACAGCTCCGAATGTGAGACTGCCATCATTTATAGACTATCATCTTGGCCATCTCATACATAAATGTGACGTAACATTTTTGACGTAAAGTTCAAAACATTGCAACCCTTTTGCTTGTCAGTGTATATGACTATATAGAAGTAAACATCTTAAAAATATACTCTTATAGCTATGAAAAAATATTGTTGTCTTAGTAAATTAAAAAGGTTTTCCAGGAGTTATCTGGATAGGTCATCAATTAAAGATTGGTAGAAGTCTGACACCCGGGCCCCCGGCAGATCAGCTGTTTGAAAAGGCTATAGCATTTTAGTGAGCACTGCAACCTCTTCAGTACTTACTAATCACAGAGCTCTATATTTCTATCGTGCCTGTGCTTAGTATCGCAGCTCATTCAATTTTCTTTAATGGGACTGAGCTCCAATCAGGCCTTGTGACCAATGATTGCATTCCCCTTGTGCTCCTAGCACAGAACTATCATATCCAGTATTCTGCCTCCTCTTGTTGCTGTACGCCGCTTCATGTGGAGATATCCTCCTCTTATTATTAATCTCCGCTGCGTAAGCAGCACTACAGCACATGCAGATCCTGCACATGCGCCGTATTGAAAAGTGCTGCTAAAACAGTGAAGAATAAAAAGAGGAGGAGGATATCTCCACATCAAGGGGCATACAGTAGCAAGAGAAGGCGGAATACTGGATATGATGGTGCTGTGCTTGGAGCACAGTTAGAACGCCCCCTATGCTCCGTGCAAAGTATTAGCATATAAGAATAGTGTTTATTTCGAAAACGGCGTTGGAGGACAGATAAAGAAAAGTATGAGAATAAAGGATCCTAGTAGGCTGAATTGTAATATCAAAGATACTTTATTTAACTAATAGTACAAATTGCACTGTGCCACACGTGGCTATACAGAGTATATACGAGAATGTTTCGGCAAGTTCTGCCTTCCTCAAGCTCTTAGTAATGATAGGAGTGTAGAATAGGCTCCAAAAGGGCTCCTCTGCTCCCGACCGCCACCAACGGAACCCGCCCGGGGCCACACACATCAGGACACCTATACTGGAGACTCTCAGGAGGCCACAACTGCTATTGTGAACTACTCACCAGTGTGCCTGCCTACAATTGATTCACATGTCAGAGACCAGAGTAGGACAAGCTGAGCAAACAGACCACAGCTACTCCCTAGGATACCCTTATTCTAAGGGACCTATTTGAGCCTACAAGGTCGTGTTGCACAACTGAGTATACTGTACACGCCAATACGGCCATTACCCGTACCTGCCTGACAGGACAATAAACAGGGGGGACTTTCACCTCACCCTGCCCTTTTGGAGCCTATTCTACACTCCTATCATTACTACGAGCTTGAGGAAGGCAGAACTTGCCGAAACGTTCTCGTATATACTCTGTATAGCCACGTGTGGCACAGTGCAATTTGTACTATTAGTTAAATAAAGTATCTTTGATATTACAATTCAGCCTACTAGGATCCTTTATTCTCATATATATTCTGGGTTGGGACCCTTCCCTGTAGGTTCACCAGGGTGCCAGTCACACCCTTACTTAGATAAAGAAAAGTAGGGCTAGAATGGACTTTCTAAATACTATTCCTACGTGTCACTAGGGAAATTTTTCTAAACCTAATGATAGACTCCCTTTAAGTAAATTATTTGCTTTAGGTGCTGCTTCCCTGGTTTGGATGCTTTTCAGCTCAGTTCTATTAGACTAGAGCTATGACGTGTGACACTGCAGTGCCTACATTGAGTCTGAAGTAGTCTGAAACATACCTTCTGTCTTTCCATTGGTTCATAGAATGTAGTACTCCAGAAAAGTTGAAAATCAGATGCACCGTGAGGGTTTCACCCCATTCAAGTTCTATAGCAAAGTATAAGGTAGGGTACACACTACCATTGGTGTCCACACAAAAGGTGTCTTTTCAAATAAAACAAAAAAAAAACCTCCTATAATAATGGACACAAATGGACAGTCACTGATGGATATCAGTGACTGTCCATTGCCCATAGACCTGAATGTTAAAAAAAATGGACCCTTGCTGTCTGTATTTTCAAATGGACAGAAAAGTTCTGCACGTAGGATTTTTTTTGTCCGCTTGAAAAAAATGGACATGGTTGTAAATGGACACTAAAGGACACAAATGGACACTAAAGGACACCAAATAATATCCCATTGAAATGATTGGAAATTGTAGTGTCCGTTGCTAAAATCTTGAACGGACATTAGCTACAGACACTGCTGTCGGACAACAACATTAGTGTGAACTCCCCCTAAATAATCAGGTAATATGTAGTATGCAATATCCATCAAACAAATACTGTATATGTGTAAACATTTTTGTTCCTTATAGGACCTTCATCAAACTGAGAATACACTGACTAGAGGAATTGAGTGTTAGGAGATAGGTGAGAATGCGGTAGGGGTTGATGTTATCCACTTTAAGTCGGGCACCCATAGTGCTCCATCTTTGCATTCCCTACTGATAATAGATGATGTCATAGATTATCACTTCCCCCTCGCTGCACAGAGCACGGCTAAAAATTTCCTCCATAGACCTCAATGAGTTGGCTCCATGACAACTTCTTCCCTATGACCATGACTATGCTGTAAAGCATATCGCTAAATTTTGTTAACAGAGCAGAGGAGACACTCAGGCTATGGTAGTCCTCATAATTAGAGATGAGCGAGTAGTGTTCGATCGAGTAGGTGTTCGATCAAATACTACGGTATTCTAGATACTCGTACTCGATCGAACACTACTAGCTGTTCGAAGTTTAAGGTTCAATGCAGAACCAGCGTTGATTGGCAGAATGCTATACATTCTGCCAATCAATGTTGGTTCTTCTCTTACCTTTAGAAGTCTTCTCCGTGCAGCGTCCCCGCGGCGTCTTCCGGCTGGAATTCACTCTGCCTAGGCATCCGGCCTAGGCAGAGCCGACTGCGCATGCGCGGGCATGCCCTCGCATGTGCAGTTGGCTCTGGTCAGGCGCCGGGCCGGGCAGAGCCGACCGCACATGCACAGTCGGCTCTGCCTAGGCCCCGATTCCTAGGCAGGGTGAATTCCAGCTGGAAGACGCCGCGGGGGCGCTGCGCCAGGAGAAGACTTCAAGGGGAATCCAGCCCGACCCTCACTCGTGGACTTGGTAAGTATAATTTTATCGAATTTTGCCTACCCCTGAAACGAGCATTTCCCCCCCATAGACTATAATGGGGTTCGAAATCCGTTCGAACAGCCGAACAGTGTGCGGCTGTTCGAATCGGATTAACGAACCTCAGACATTTTAGTGTTCGCTCATCTCTACTCATAATCTTGTACAGAAAATGGAATAAAAAAAGTATCTGAAAATAAAAACAAACTAGAAAAAGTGATAGATTTCATTATCCAGTTTAATAAATAAATACAAATTGATGGTACATTCTTTTTTTACGTAAATGGGAACCTGAAAAGTCACATTTTAGGTCTTATGGATACCATGATAAACTAATAAGCACTACAAATAATTGTGGTTGCCACTTTTCAGAATCTCTTTTGGTAACAAAGATCCTCAAAGTTGAGATGATGACAGATTGTCTCGCTGTGGGAACCCTGAGAGATTTACTATAACCTGTGAGTGAATTATCAGCAAGTGTATGATTTCCTTGCGGCGCCTCCTCAGTGAAAAGAAAGCATTACACAGTTCCTCCAAAGAGAATAACGCTCTTAGAAGACACTCTTCACTTGGGCGAATTCATGGAGGTTCAGTGCATTTGGAAATGAGCTTTCTAATAGACTTTTACAAAGGGCCACTTTATATATGAAGCACTGCAGTCGTTGTTGATCTAGTCTGTGCAGAATTTGTTCATAAACTATATAAAGCAACCAACAATAACTCAGATTGATATTTTTCATACTATTGCATTTGTACCCATATTTTAAAGATTATGATTTAGCATTTAGTATTCTCACGCCCATAGCGTAAAATTAAGGCAACATAAAAACTTCATTCTTAAAAAATACAAACCCCCAGTTTGCAAAACCGCCCTTCTAGTCTATGACCTTATTGGGTAGATTAACATAGGACAATTCATTCTAATTGTCAAAAGAAGATCTTTAGAAATGTTCACTAATACGCACTGATGGGGTTCTTGTCTATTTATCAACTTTGCTTCATAGTCATTGTTGGTGCATTGAGAGCAAAGAAAAGAAGATTAATTAGCATTCACTGAGTCAGAATAGGCTATGTATTAATTTGATATTGTGCTTCCAAGAACTGTACTAGTCTCATTTTGAGAACAGAGTCAAATGTTTCACAAGTCATTATCTTCTATTATATTGGGTTAATATGTGTCATTATCATTAGCATTTAATACTAAAGTTCACACAAGGTCAACTATTGGATATATTAGACATATACCTACAATCTTGTACATGTTACAGATACAGTAGTTCAGTGCTGGCAGTACGGTAGATGAATATGCTTGATGAATAGCCTAACGGTAAAGTTATAGGCAGACTGTCAGTTGTAACCTTATTAATTTACATTTTTAAAACTCTATGGTAATCTATATGGTAAAGTAACCAATTGCAATATGCATTGTACTTTCTGATAGACAGTTATTATATTTATGGGGTCTGATATTTATGACCTAGGGGAATTATTTATATTATTTTGACATTTTCACCCTGCAAAGATGATAATGTAATATGAAAACTTTGTATGTTCTAGCATCCTAGATGGTCAACTAAAAATGTCAACTTCTACTTTTGAGTTGAAAGTAGGGTTGAGTGATCGGGATTGGGAAACATCGGATCACGATCAGCGATCGAGCAAATTTCACGATCGCAATCGTGATTCGGGATCAGCTGGAAAATTATCAAAAATCAGATTGAGATGGAATCTCAAGATCGGCTCAACTCTACTCCATGAACATAAAGTAACTAGGGTTGAGCGATCGGGATCGGGAATAGGGTTGAGCGATTGGGATCGGAAAAGATCGGATTCCAAACCCGATCTTTTTTGGCAGGATCGAGGTCTCACGTTTGTTCCCACAATGCTTGGCTACTGGCTAATCATTGTGGGAAAAGCTAAAAACATTATTTGCTTTTTCCACAATGATTGCTCAGTGGTCAAGCATTGTGGGAACTAACGTGAGACCTCGATCCTGCCAAAAAAGATCGGGATCGGAATCCAATCTTTTCCGATCCCGATCGCTCAACCCTAATAGGGAAAGATCAGAGCAAATTTCACGATCGTGATTGGGATCAGCTGGAAAGTGATCAAAAATTGGATTTTAAAAACGTTCCTGAAATCTCAAGATTGGCAGCGCTCAAAAACACCACCTTGCCAGGGTTCACTACTAGATACTAGTTCCCCCGATTATGCAGTATAATTTGTCCTCATCTGCATAATAAATAGCTGTTGTCTTGAGCCTAGACTATTTTTCTTCTGTATCATTGGCTATAACTGTGGGCTACTCCATGGGCTACTCCAAGAGTGTATAATTTGCTAAGGACTTTATAGTCATCAATCTCACACAAAATAAGAATGTAGTTACCCATTATAGGTAAAATATATGAACTTAAAATCAAGGAAAAAAGTCGACTTAGAAAAAAGTAATAGGAATCTTGAAGAGGTACTGTGTAGATGTGGTATAGGTACTGTCACGGGAATTGAAGTCTTTTTGACACTTAACTCTTTGGTTGAATATGTTGTGTAACAGGGTATGACAAGTACTGGGGATGTCACCAGTCTCTATCTATATAAGAGATTTTGCAAATATTTTGAATTAGTTGATAATTCAATCTTTAGGGTGCAAAGATGGTCTACTACTTCCCCTTATGACTTATAAGGGCAAGTACTGATCTAAAAGACATAATATAGTAGATGAGGTTGGACAAATATACAGGTCCATCAAATTCAACCTATAACCCTACCATGTTTTCAGCCAGAGGAACGCAATAAACCCACTGAGACTGATGCCAATTGCCCCATGTCATGGGAAAAAGATCCTTCCTTACTTCACCTCAGCAATTAGTATAAAACCCTGGTTTGACTTGTCTTCCAAATTCTAAACCCTTAACCTGTAATCATTTTCCTTTCAAGGAGGACATTCAGGCCCTTAATTGCAATAATTGTACCATAACTACACATGCAATCTCCATGGCAGTTTTTATTTTATAATATAATCTTAGGGATATTTTATACATTTTAACTATTACTGATATATATATATATATATATATATATATATATATATATATATATATCGGAATGGGTTTAAAGATTACGTTCTTTCCACATAGCTCCCATGCTGGCCAGGTCCCCTGCTGGGCTATGCTTAGTCCCTCTGAAAACACAGGATTTGTGATATTTGATATTTGCTCAGTCAATCACTGGTCACATGGGCATCTTCTGTGTGTCAACATGGAACCAGGACATAGAGATCAGGAAGGATTCAATAAGCTTTGTAATGGTAGAGGCAATGGAAAGGTGAAGTATGTATTGCTTTATTTTACTTTAACCTATTCTGAGCACCCATCCCTTTGAGGACCCATGTAACACCAACAATAACACATCTCAATATCTTTATTAGTCATCCCAAGTGAAAAGCTTTGTTACCTCCGTACAGCTGCCAGATATTCCAGCTGGTAAGGTTTTCAGAAGCTGAACAATACACACTTCTTGGCAAACATTATTCACTACAGGGGTATTAACTGGAAGTTCCTGAGCCTTAATGCAAACTCTGTAACTGAGTCCCCTAACTACCAAGTGCCTTTTATAATATTAGGGTGTTATTATGTATCAGTGGAACCTTTCAGCCTACTCAAACACCAGGGACTGGGTGCCATCAATACCTCTGCACCCCCAAAAACTACATCTGTGATTCACTATAATAGAAATGCAGATGAACATTTTCAGATTGAAGAATTAGTAGATAATCTCTGGGTAATACATTCTAATCTTTACTAATTTCTGAGGCTCTGCCACCTAACACTTTGGCTCATGGATCATTGAGTTGTTAGTAAACATTACAAATTGACCTGTCACGAGTCTGGATTTCAGACAAGGAGACATTTTTCTTTCCCAATAATATTCATTAAATGGCACCAAATTCTGCCAGCAGAAATGCAGATCTACATCATAGAACCAAAGCTTGGCTATAACATGACCATGTCACTTAACAGTCGGCACTAGAGAGCGACATTAAAATAGACCATCTAGACAAATCAGCTCTTCACCAGCTGTTGTGTTTTCTGTTTTGCTTACGCTAGATACTTCATGCTCCATATTCTCTGAAAAAATAGGATGTGAATTGATTTGCACATTATCTAAGCAATGAAGACATCGAATTATTCCTGACATCCTCTATTCTCGTTTTTGATTTGTAGGCCAGCTATGCTCTGCAGCTGAAGCAAATTACATCAACAGAAATGCTGATGTGACCACAAGTTGACAAAGGACATGATTTCTACGAAAAGAAAAGAAACTGCAGTTTATGAAATGCTATGTAATAATGTTGTTTAACCCACAGATTCTGCATCTTAAGTATATTTTATTTCCAATCTTCTCATCATTTCATTGTTAAAAAGACTTCGAGAAGTGGAAATAGAATAAAAGCTACGGAATTAAAAATTGTTCTAAACCCTTTAATAGCTCAGCTGCAAGCCCTATTGTTTATCTAATTCATTGTGTGATTAAACCGATTCATGTGACTGTCTTAATTTAGCTTCCTAGTTCACAAACTGATATTTTGAAAGTTTTTACTCAGAAAAAGAAAAGTGACAAGATAAGAAACTGAAAAAATCTTTATTAACTCTTTATCTTTACTATTTAACGGACATGAAAAAACAACACAATGGAGACAATTCTTTTTCTCCCAAACCATCAACATTCCAAGTAATCAACGTAATGCCAAGTCTATCTTAGCATACAGTAGGCGTCCAAGAAGTAAACCACGCTATCTGCAACTTTTGCTTTCATGGTGTTCTGAAATCCAGTGATTTCTAGTGTGTTCACTATATGCTATCCTTGCATGAAGTTAGACGTTGACCTAGATATCTAGCAGAGGGAGGACCGTGCTGTGCTCAGATTGATATGATGTGGATGAAACAGCAGGAGAAAAACCCAACCAATACAGTCACCCTGTGAACGAGAATCTGTAACCATTCTCAGTACTCTATAACAAATAGAACTGTCAGATAGGTATGAGGACACTCTTTCTAAAATATAATTTATATAATACTCAATAGTAGTCACTAGAGATGAGCGAACAGTAAAATGTCCGAGGTCTGATATTCGTTTCGAGTAGTCCCTCAATATTCGACTACTCGAATCGAATATCGAACCCTTTTATAGTCTATGGGGGGAAAATGCTCGTTTCAGGGGTTGGGAACGTTCGATCAAATTATACTTACCAAGTCCACGAGTGAGGGTCGGGCTGGATCCTCCGTGCAGTCTTCTCCTTGCAGCGTCCCCGCGTCGTCTTCCAGCTCTTCATTCACTCTGCCAGGCATCGGGCCTGGGCAGAGCCGACTGCGCATGCCTGCACTACAAGCGGACATGCACAGTCGGCTCTGCCCAGGCCCGATGCCTGGCAGAGTGAATGAAGAGCCGGAAGACGGCGCGGGGAAGCTGCACGGAGAAGACTTCTAAATATAGGAGAAGAACCAGCATTGATTGGCCGACTGTATAGCATTCGGCCAATCAATGCTGGTTCTGCATTGAACTTTTACATTCGAACAGCGAGTGCTACTCGATCGAGTACGGGTATTTCGAATACCGTAGTATTCAATCGAATGCCTACTCAATCGAGTACTACTTGCTCATCTCTAGTAGTCACCCATAGTAATTCTGCAATTGGGATCAGCGTTGCAGAACATAGGAGTCTGGGTTATGTAAATTACCCAAACCATTCTCTGCCAATCTTCAAGACTAAAATACAAATATTCAACAAATAGGACTGTGAAAAGCACAAGCAGCATTATAACATGTATACGATCTACAACCTCGGACTAAATGAGTCTACTGTAGTTCGAGGGAGTGTTAAATGGATTAATGTTGTAGATATGTATCTCATTTCTCAGGATCTTCACACTATGGTGGTGTCTGGTAAGTTTCTCTTAGGCTAAGTTAGTAAGCCGTTATTTTTCTAGGAAACGATGTCACAAAGTAAACAAGTTGAGCTGCCAACCAACAAGGTGTGGGTACATAATTGCCCATTTTTCAGATTTCAGGAATGAGGTACCTCTGCAGATAAAGCCTGATAAGTTGGAAGAGAGATTACATAAAGAGTTTTGGGGAGAAGAAAGAGGGTTTACGTTAATGAAAAGTAGTGGAGTTTTAATAGATAGTTTGGATAGGTAGGTTCTAAATTGTGTCTGTGTATGAATGGTCGGCCATGCAGTTAGTCTTGCCTACATGTCCAGCTAGCAATGATAAATATGCATATCTACATCTCTGTTGGACCAGAGATTCAATGGAGAGTCTATATTCTGGTCCCTGGTCTCTCTGATCTAATGCCAGCAAGTGAGCAACAAGACCAAGCAGTGGCTGAGCAGCAAAGCTGAATTTGAAGAGGCGGTGAACTTACTTGGAACACCCCTTTGAGTAAGAGGTGTCTGTTGCTGTTTACATCCAGGGGTACAGTAATGTGAACTTTTTGTGGTTAGCAAGTAAACTGATTGTAAGAAGGGAGGAAATAGTCAGTTAGTGAGTTATTGGAGCCGACTCCTGTCAACTTTATTAGTTATGCATTAATATAGCCCATACTAAAAAGCATAAAGCCTATACCATATAGTGCTCAAATCAGACATGTCTATAGGTATATTAAGGTTAAAGAGCATGTCTTACGTATCCTCCTCATAAAGATCACATTAACTGTACACTACAATGCACTGGGAGAGACATGTTCACTACCTAAATTGGGATGCCATCCCTGACAAATTATTTCCAACAACTACACATTTCTCTGTGATAGAGTATTAGTGGTAGTTGTCCCTCTGTGATATTCAACTCCTGTCAAGTCAGTGCTTCAAGAAGAATTAGACATGAAAATCAAAGGTGCTTTATATAGATTTGTCTCAGGAGAGTTTCGTTAATGCATATAGTATATCCCTGACATCCCTTATGGTTTCTCTGGAGCATACAATGGCTTAGAAGTTAAAAAAACATATGGTTAATATAGACAATTCTATAGACGACTGACAATTCTTAAGCCTAAAGATCACATTTTGAACATCCATTTAAGGGATGCAAAAAATTGACACAAAAGGTTGGCCATCTCTTTCCAAAGACATCAATGTTTGAAAAAAATTCTAAATTCTAAATGCTGTGTATCTTTTTGAAGGACACAAAAATGTGGTGTACTTTCTTTAACATTGATGGCCATCCATTTGCATTTGGTTTTACAATCGTTCTTTGCATCCGTTATTTGTATCCATTAGATGTAAAAAATGTGATCTGAATAAAGCCGTAATTGATTCCCTAACAGGCGCAAAACTCACCAGAACCAACTGGTACCGGCTGTAGATTTGAGATGCAACTCAATCCCACCTAGATTAACACCCTGATTTGTCCAGTGTCTAAGTGGAAATTGAATACAAGGGCTGAGATCATTTATGGCCACCTTGAGACATCTATGTGTTAGTAAATGTGGGCCATTGAGTTTAACATGTTCTCATAGGACATCTACAGTATGTACAGTAGTTAATTTTACTTGCATCATGATATTTCATTCCGTCAATTGAGATAAAACACCATCATCAAAGTGCCACAGCCACCTCTGCTATGTCTAGTGTAAGAACTATAGAATTTAACGTTTTGTTCTACAGCAATTTCATTGATGGTTGAAAGATAAATGATCATTTCATGTTATATTTCTAAATCTATTATGCCTGGTACTTGGAGACTCACAGTGTGATCTATTCCATATTGTTACTGAGCATAGTTATGCATAGCAATCATAGCAATCAGCCTCTGGAGAATTTTTTCTGCAATGAAAGTAACAAGGTAACAAGAAGTACAGAAATGCTGAAGAAAACCATAAAAGTACAAGAATCCATCCCGTGACACGTCTTAGCTAATTAATCAAAGGAGACTTAAATGACTTTAGCAATGCCAATGGCATAATTCTCATCCCCGAGGACCATCTAAATTACTGGATAGTTTGGCTTTTCCTCACCTAAAACTTCAGTAATTTTTTTTTTTTAAAAGATGGTATTTTAATAATCCTAAATTCTTATGATCTAGTCTAATCTATCTAGTTTTTTATACCAGTGATTTACAAAATTCTAAATTCACAATGTTCATTTTCTCCAAAAATTCAGATATGATACATTAAGAGCTGCAGACAAAATATTATTCATATATAGGTTACATGAAAAAATTTAAGTAAAAAATAAACACATTAAAGCAAAGGATGAGAACAATGAAAATTGTTTAAGGCCCGACGCAGCGAATCACTGCAAAAAAAACACTGCGGCAGAAACTAATCACGTTTTTTCCACATAGAAAGTGTGGAAACCTCTGTGGAGTTACTGTCACTAATATACCTATACGGACAATGTCAGCATTTCCGTAAGTACAATTGACATGCTGCGATTTACAATGCTAGCGGATTTTTAAATTGCACCTTTTCTGCTGCCAATTTTTTTCTGCAATGTGTGGCTTGGGATTAGACAAAATCTCATCCACTTTCCAGGTAATTTAAAATGCAGCGTTTTTTTTTTTTTGTTTTTTGTTTTTTTTGCCACAGCATTTCCGCTGCGGTAAAAATGCATCATTTTCGCAATGTGGTGCCCTGACATAAAGGGGTTTTTCAGGATCAGAATATTGACAGCTCATTGTTAGCAATCTATTTCAGATAGTAGGGGGTCCATCTCCTGGCATCCACTCCAAACAGCAGTTTTCAGGAGCCATGTTACTCAAGTAGTGTGGCCTCTACATAATTTACATGGGTACATCTGTCTATTTAGTTTTCAAGTAAATGAGATGAAATTACAATAATTTGCATTATTGTAATAATAATTGTAATATGTGTTTCCGCTGCATCCAAAATGCTGCATTTTTACAATGTGGGGATTCTACCTTAGACTCATTTCAAATGGGCTTGTGAAATATCTGTTTCGGCCACGCTACACACAGTAAAAGCAAGTGACTTTACTATCTCATATTCAGATAATGCTTTAAAGGGATTCTATCATTAAATTGCATTTTTTTGTGGCTAACACATAGGAATAGCTTTAAGAAAGGGTACTCTTCTCCTACCTTTAGATGTCTTCTCTGCATCTTTGGTATGCAAATGAGTTCTCTCGCAGCACTGAGGGTGGTCCCCAGCGCTCAAACAGTACTGGGGGCTTCCCCAATGCTGCAAGAGAACTCTTCAGTGACGCCTCCATCTTCTTCTGGAATGGCCTCTTCACGTGTAAGTGGCAACAAGAAAATGGCGGCTAACACCAAGTGGGCATGCACAGTCACCTCTGCCGGGGCTCTATGGCAAAGCCAACTTGTACATGCGTAGAAGTTTCAAGCCAAGGCTGGAAGAAGATGCATGAAGAGGCCATTCCAGAAGAAGATGGAGGGTTCTCTTGCAGCATTGGGGACGCCCCCAGTGTTGTTTGAACGCTGGGGACCGCCTCCAGTGCTGCGAGAGAACTCATTTGCATACCAAAGAAAACCGGGATTTCTACCGAACGGCAGCGCGGAGAAGACATCTAAAGTTAGGAGAAGAATAGCCATTCTTAAGGCTATTCCTACGTGTTAGTCACAAAAAAATTGCATATTAATTATAGGATCCCTTTAAGTATGGGACAGTAGAGCTGCAGTTGCTCTAGAATGCACAGCCATATAAATCACTATGATGGTGTTAGTTCAGATGGGCTGCAGTCGGTCTTGGAAATTTGACCATCACAAAGATTATATTTTCCAGAACCCTTCAAGCCCAGTAGTTTGCAATAAAGAATTTCTTTAAATAATTGTATTAGGGTACATTACAGGTAAAACACAGCATGGACGCAGTATATATTGCTCTTAAAGACAGAGAGAGAGAAAGAGAATGAACCTATGTAAGATTTTGTGTGCAGCTTTACCATGTGTGTAGCTAGGTATTGTGAGCTATCACACATCAGATTCGCCGTTGCGTGCTGTGCCAGTATACCGCACATCCCATCTGACATCTTGCCAGTCAAGTTCAAGTGTGAACCATTTGTAGGATCCTATGGCCATGACCCAGGCACTGAAGATGGTATCCTAGAAGGAAGAGCACAGTGCTCTATCTCTTACTGTATGGTTAGGTGCAGACTGTAACACAATCTGTGATGGGTCCATGCTGCGTTTTAGCAGCAATATAACCTAACCCTAATACAATTATTTAGTAAAAGGTTTATAGTGCGAGTTCGTGCAGTAGTTTCTCCTTCGTACAGTAACTAGAGATAAGCTTATAAAGAAATCATACTGTAGACATGTTAGAGCGTAACAAGATCCTTGTAACAATTAACCTTACATCAGAACAGGGCACATTTATGAAGCCAATATCTCTTGTCTGCTTTAAGATAATTGGAAATAAATAGAAAATCTAATCTCACAATTAGTCATCTACAAGAGAAGCGGAATGGAATGTCTCATACAAGACTTTTATATATTTCACAAAATTGCAAAAACTTATATAGTCCTATATCTTTCCTGTGACTGAATATGGATTGTAATACAGTATATCCATAACATCTTTATAATACTGTATCCCCTCTACAATACAGTGATACTGTATTTAAAGGGAGTCTGTCAGCAGGGAAATTGGTATCAAATTAATGACAGTAGCTTGTAGGTGACTGCTCCACTTTCCAAGGATGCCGTTCTTATTCTGCATTGCAGCTCCATTTTCATGAAGATCAGAATTATTATGAAAATCATCTAAAAAAAGGGCTTTAGGGAGTCCAATTTTAGACTCCGCCTCCTCACAGACGAGCCTCTAGCAGAATCAGCATTGATTGACCGAATGCTGTACACTGGCCAATCAACGCTGGTCAATTCATTCCTATGAGAAAGAGAGTCAGCTCTCTCGTAGCAGCAAGCTGCCAGCTCTCCTGACTAGCAAGGACGAGCCTGCGGCAAATCAACGCTGGTTCTGCAACAGGCCCGTCCTTGCTAGTCAGGAGAGCTGACAGCTTGCTGTTATGAGGGAGCTGACTCTCTTTCTCATAGGAATTAATAGACCAGTGTTGATTGGCCAGTGTACAGCATTCGGCCAATCAACGCTGGTCCTGCCGGAGGCTTGTCTGTGAGGAGGAGGAGTCTAAAATAGGACCACAATGGAGACTGCTGTGGTCCAATCTTAGACTCCACCTCCTCACAGATGAGCCTCCGACAGAACCAGCCTTGATTGGCCAAATGCTGTACACTGGCCAATCAAAGCTAGTCTATTCATTCCTATGAGAAAAAGTAAGCTCCCTTGTAACAGCAAGCTGCCAGCTCTCCTGACTAGCAAGTATGAGCCTGCTACAGAATCTTGATTTGCTGAATGCAATTCTGTATAGCAACGCCAATCAACGCTGGTTCTGAATTGAATATTTACTGCGAATGACTAGTAGTATTCGATCGAGTACGAATATTTTGAATACCGTAGTATTCGATCGAATACTTACTCGATCGAATACTACTCGCTCATCTCTAATGATAATGGATTTCATTGATGTCAGTGAGAGTCCATTTTGTTTCTATGGGTATAGACATGGCAGACTCTCATGGACTCAGGCTGTCCATATATTATCCATGCGTTTATCAGAATGGTCATGATGTAATATTATTTGACTAGTGGCTTTTTTTCATGTCTAAATTAGCTGCCGTAGGATGCAAAATCCAGAGTGACTAGTATGAAAGCTCTTATATTAAAGGTTTTTTGGTTGTCTGGTGGACAACTGAAGATTGACAAGGGTCAGACACCCATGTTGCTTGTCATTTAGCTATTTGTAGAGACTGCAAAGGTAAAGTGAGGACTGTGGTCTCTTTACAGAAAACCAAGCACAGCGCCAAACATTTTACAGTGGCCATACTTGGAATCGCAGCTCAGAATGAATGAGAGTGAGCTGTGAACAAGCACTGTGAAACAGAAAAAGTGCTTAAGAGCTCCACTACTGTTTCAGTGGACCCCTGCTGACCTTTAATTAAGGACCTATCCTAAGTTATCAATGAATAAAGCCTAGAAGAGACCTTTAAAGGAGTTATTTACCCTTCATGAACTACTTTCCTCGCCACTTGACTTATGTGGACACTACGTGGAAAACACATGGACCCCATTATAGTCTATTGGGTGCGTGTACTTTCATAAGCTCAGTGCTTGTCAATGCGTTCGGTATTCCATTCGGAATACCGAACGCAGATGTGAACCAGGCCTAAGAGGTATATAATTGGGCTTTTATTATGTTGTTATTCTTCCCTTTGGACCACTTTTATTCTCAGAAAACCCCTTTTAACTATCTGTGTGGATTGAAAACGGTGAAATATGACGATTTTAAAAAAAAAATACATTTTGCTTTTTTTTATCAATGTTCAATTACGTAAAACAATTTTTGATAGATTTATTAAACAAGTATCACGACAATTGATGATAAAATTTAAAGAATTCCAGTAATGCGTAATGGCGGCGATGGTTATTTCTGAATATTTAGGTTTCAGGATTATAATATTTCTAGATAGATGTAAGCAAGTAGTTATCTCTTTTAGAAATCTGGGATGTAGAAATTAATAAAAAAAATTTTTTTATAATTGTAGGTTCCATTAAAGGGGTATTAGTGCTACAATTTCATATACTCACCCAATCTCCCTGGCATTCATGTCTAGCACCATGCAATGAACATGTTCTTGTTTTTTCTGCCGAAAGAGCTCATAATATATTTGATTATATAGAATGGTACATATAGAATACTACGCTTTTACCAACTGCATCTTAAAAGGTACACTAATTATAATTAAGATCTATTTTTCAGAAAAGTTAATTACTGCATATCTAATGCAATTTTCATATTGAGCCCAGAGATCTTTAACTGAAACTTAATGAATTAAACAATAGTTTATATTGAAGATGCATATATTAACTCCTGCTTGCTGAGCCATGACACTTGCCCAATGTTATGCTTAGAACAGACTAATTTTTACGTTCCGAAATTGCGGATCTTTTTATTTATTTTTTTTAAATGTTGCTAAGATCTACATAGTATACAATGAACTCTTGAAGTTGGCTAAGCACTTTGTTGCTCTTCTCACTAGAACCTGATCATGTCTAGAAGGGATTTTCACATCATAAACATGAATGGCATACCCAAGAATATACTATTATTTTCTAATGTTGGAATTCCATCTGCTGTGACCCTCACAAATGCTGAGATTCTAGGGTCCAATTGCTAGAAAGGAGTTGTTTGCCATTTCCTTCATAAGGGTGGGCAAGTGCACCATGTGTCAGGCGCACTACTAAATGAATGCTTTGACCCCTTAATTTTCAGAATCAGGAACAATCTAAGCAGTAGAACTAACCTCAGTCAGATACAGTTAGGGCCAGAAATATTTGGACAGTGACACAATTTTTGCAAGTTGGGCTCTGCATGCCACCACATTGGTTTTGAAATGAAACCTCTACAACAGAATTCAAGTGCAGATTGTAACGTTTAATTTGAAGGGTTGAACAAAAATATCTGATAGAAAATGTAGGAATTGTACACATTTCTTTACAAACACTCCACATTTTAGGAGCTCAAAAGTAATTGGACAAATAAACATAACCCAAACAAAATATTTTTTTTTCAATATTTTGTTGCGAATCCTTTGGAGGCAATCACTGCCTTAAGTCTGGAACCCATGGACATCACCAAACGCTGGGTTTCCTCCTTCTTAATGCTTTGCCAGGCCTTTACAGCCGCAGCCTTCAGGTCTTGCTTGTTTGTGGGTCTTTCCGCCTTAAGTCTGGATTTGAGCAAGTGAAATGCATGCTCAATTGGGTTAAGATCTGGTGATTGACTAGGCCATTGCAGAATGTTCCACTTTTTTGCACTCATGAACTCCTGGGTAGCTTTGGCTGTATGCTTGGGGTCATTGTCCATCTGTACTATGAAGCGCCGTCCGATCAACTTGGCAGCATTTGGCTGAATCTGGGCTGAAAGTATATCCCGGTACACTTCAGAATTCATCCGGCTACTCTTGTCTGCTGTTATGTCATCAATAAACACATGTGACCCAGTGCCATTGAAAGCCATGCATGCCCATGCCATCACATTGCCTCCACCATGTTTTACAGAGGATGTGGTGTGCCTTGGATCATGTGCCATTTCCTTTCTTCTCCAAACTTTTTTCTTCCCATCATTCTGGTACAGGTTGATCTTTGTCTCATCTGTCCATAGAATACTTTTCCAGAACTGAGCTGGCTTCTTGAGGTGTTTTTCAGCAAATTTAACTCTGGCCTGTCTATTTTTGGAATTGATGAATGGTTTGCATCTAGATGTGAACCCTTTGTATTTACTTTCATGGAGTCTTCTCTTTACTGTTGACTTAGAGACAGATACACCTACTTCACTGAGAGTGTTCTGGACTTCAGTTGATGTTGCGAATGGGTTCTTCTTGACCAAAGAAAGTATGCGGCGATCATCCACCACTGTTGTCATCCGTGGACGCCCAGGCCTTTTTGAGTTCCCAAGCTCACCAGTCAATTCCTTTTTTCTTGGAATGTACCCGACTGTTGATTTTGCTACTCCAAGCATGTCTGCTATCTCTCTGATGGTTTTTTTTTCTTTTTTTTCAGCCTCAGGATGTTCTGCTTCACCTCAATTGAGAGTTCCTTTGACTGCATGTTGTCTGGTCACAGCAACAGCTTCCAAATGCAAAACCACACACCTGGAATCAACCCCAGACCTTTTAACTACTTCATTGATTACAGGTTTATGAGGGAGACGCCTTCAGAGTTAATTGCAGCCCTTAGAGTCCATTGTCCAATTACTTTTGGTCCCTTGAAAAAGAGGAGGCTATGCATTACAGAGCTATGATTCCTAAACCCTTTCTCCGATTTGGATGTGGAAACTCTCATATTGCAGCTGGGAGTGTGCACTTTCAGCCCATATTATATATATAATTGTATTTCTGAACATGTTTTAGTAAACAGCTAAAATAACAAAACTTGTGTCACTTTCCAAATATTTCTGGCCCTGACTGTAGCAACGGCATCCCAACCATTGTTTCCAATGGGAAAACCCATTCTTGATACAATTCTCCTCAGTTAAAAAAAAAAAAAAAAAGTATGCATGTATTTCCACAATGGCTCAGTGGTTAGCACTGCAGCACTGGAGTCCAGGTGTTCAAATTCCGCCAAGGGCGAAAAACCATCTGCCAAGAGTTTGTATGTTCTCCCCGTGTTTGCATGGATTTCCATCCCATATTCCAAAGACATACTGATAGGAAAAAATGTACATTGTGGGGCTCGCAATCTACATTTAAAAAAAAAAAAAAGAATTCCGATCGCAATCGTGAAATTTACTCGATTGTCGATCAGAATCCGATCTTTTCCAATCCCGATCGCTCAACCCTAACAGTCGGTACAAATATACTGATCTGTACCAACGCTATCCATAGGCTCATCAACATGGGCATGACTGATATACATAAGAAGTTTAACCTTTTGGATGATCTTGTGACTTCCTCTAGGTTCCTCACAACCATCACTTTCCCTACCCAAGAGTATTACACATTTAAATGGTGAACAAAGTGAACAAATGGAAATAATCAAGAAGCCCTCAAATAATACATAGATGAAAAATGCAAAAAAACAGAAAATTAAAAAGTTATAGCTCTCTAAGGTGAGGACTAGAGATGAGCAAACAGTAAAATATTCGATATTCCTTATTCATTTCGAATAGCAGCTTAATATTCTACTATTTGATCGAATATCGAACCCCATTATAGTCTATGGGAGAAAATGCTTTGTTTCATGGGAACCCACCATTCGACTCAGGAGGGTCACCAAGTCCACTATGACACCTCAGCAAATGATGCCAACACCTCTGCAATGCAACTGGGAAAGCAGGGGAAGCATGCCTGGGGGGCGTTTAACAAGCCCAAGTCACAGTTTTACCCCACCATCACAGCCTATCAACTACACACTTTCCACACTCAAAAAAACCTCTATCAAAGTGGGAAAATACCTGGAAACCTTCTTTACACCCCAAATGGATGGACAGAAACCCAACTTTAAGCTAAAGAAACATTAACAAGCACCCCTTTAAACCACAACCACAGATGGAATAGGCCATGGGAAAGCCAACAGTACCCACCTTGAACTGTCATTGTGGGTGTGTGTGTGTGTGTGTGTGTGTGTGTGATGTGGTAAGACCTTCCAAAATTCACTTTTATGGCCCTTAATGTGAGCCCTTCCAAATTAAGTTAGAGGCCCTTAAGCTGAGCTACCAGCAGAGAATGAGGCCCTTTAGGTGACTTCAGCCTCTTACCAGCAGAATTTTAGGCCCTTTAACTTAGTTCAGCCTTGCACCAGCAGATTTTTTTGCCCTTTTGGTGAGTTGAGCCTTGCACCAGCAGAGTGTTAGCCCCTTTAAAATTCTTAGCCCCTAAAATGGTGGTTCCAGAACTATCACTCTCATTGTGTTGGATTGATGCAGTGGATTGGACTGAGGACCCAGACATTCACCTTGATTTTGATTGGGAAATTGATAACATTTTGGTATCAAGTCCTAGGGGTAACTTTTATTTAGAGGACCGCAAAGGTGGAGAATTGGCTGAAACCACTACTACTGGAAATGGTCCTCTAATATCGAACTCTACATTACCTCTACAGGGTTCTGATCATGTGTTACTAGTCCAAACAACATGCTCCAGTACTTTAGATGTAGATCAGAAACCATTTTCCCTTCCGACACCAGATTTAACCAAGCTTCACCATCATCATCCTGCTGAGATGGAGCCACTATAGGAAACCTTGCCTTCAAAGGCATGTTCTGGAGCTGCGACTGAGCCAAATCTAAACACAGAGTCCTTTGGAACAGAACAAAATTCACCAGCAGTGTTTTTGGCCCTTAGGGTGAGTTGAGCCTTGCACCATCACGTGTCCCGTAACATCAGGCGGGCCCTGCGCTAAGTTGCATAAAGTTCCACTTGACCACCGGCGCGTGGACAAGTGCATGCGGCCAGGGACGCTGCATCTCAATCGCGGCACACTGGCTGAATGTAGTTGAAGCTGGGACCAGGTCGCAAACTGTGGCGGCCTGTCTTGTCTCCCTGCCCAATATTCCTGGCAGGAGTGCTGAAACACAACCCTCCTCCTCCGTCGTTAAATCAACCCCAGCTATGAGCTGGAAACGCTGCAACACTGGTGTGGGGAGACGTCAGCAGGCCGTGCTGAAGCTCATAAGCTTGGGGGACCGACAGCACAGTGCCTCCGAGGTCAGGGATGCCATCCTGGATGAGATGGCAATGTTTTTTGCCCCGCTGCACCTGGGCCCGGGTGCAGTTTGGCGTATGTGATAATGGCCAGAACCTGGTAGCAGATATGGAGCTTGCCAGACTCAAACACGGTCCACACATGGCCTACGTTTTCAAATTATGGGTGCAACGGTTTCTAACAACTTACCCCAATTTACACAAGCTACTGGTTAAAGTGCGGCATTTGTGCACCCACTTTGGCAAGTGTACAGTACTAGGTGCTAGCCTCAATACATTCCAACAACACCTACATCTGCCTGAAGCACCGACTGTTGTGCGAGGTCACCACTCACTGAAACTCTAGATACCGTATGTTGAGCAGGGTGTGTGAGCAGCAGAGACGTTTGATAGAGTTCCATCTACAAAACCCAAAGGTTCATCAAAGTCAGCTCCCTCAGTTTCTGCACCATGAGTTTCCATGGGTGGCAGACTTATGTGAAATCCTATCCCATCCTTTCCACTGGACAATAAACATTAGCATTTGCTCATCACAATTGCTGATATGACAGCTGCGTTAAGAAGGGTTCAGGGTACAACGCAGACCAGGCCCGAGCACCAGGAGCAGGTGTTACAATGGCTAGCGGATAATGCTTCCAGCTGCTTTTCCAGCAGCCGGTCAGCCACTACCTACAGTCGTGTTCATACCCAAGAGTCTGCCCCTCCTTCCTCCCAACATGCCCAATCTTCCCAACAGAGTCAACCCACCCTTGCCCCCTCCCAGGATCTCTTTTCGGGTCTTTTTACTGTCTCTCCCTCTGTTGAACCACTTCCCGAATCCCAGGAGCTAATAGATGACTTTGTGTGTACTGATGCCCAAACACTGGAGCATCCGCCATCACCTGGCAATTTTGTGGTTGTGGACCTGCAACCAGCATTTTCCGTCCTCAGTGACGATGATGAGACACAGTTGCCATCAGGGCATGCTGTTGTCATGTGCGGTTTGCAGTAAGAGGAGAGTAAGCAATTGGAAGAGGAGTTAGTGGACGACGAGGCCACCGACCCTAAATGGACAGGGGTGATGTGTAGCGGGGAAAGCAGTGTAGATGTGGAGGCAAGCTAAGCAGAAAAAAAGGTGGCTACAGGCAGAGGCATGGACTGGGGTGATGTCTAGGGGTGAAAGCAGTATAGATGTGGATGCAAGCGCAGCAGCAAAAAAGGTGGCTAGAGGCATTTCCAGAGATAGCAAGGCCAAAGATTTTCCATGTACTAGCCACTCCTGCAAAACTCGCCCATGTTGCCAGACTAATTCCTCCAACAGGCTAACTACTGCCATCCGGTCCACACCCACCAGGGGCACACTCTCCAAGGTCTGGGAAACATTAATGGCACCCCCTGGCCAAACTACCGCCACTGAGGGGCCTAGTGTCACCAGGAGGGATAAGTATAGGCGCATGTTGCAGGAGTACCTGGCCGACCCCAGCCCTGTCCTCTCCGATCCCTCTGCGCCCTACATTTAGTGGGTCTCCAAATTGGATTTGTGGCTGGAACTTGTGCTCTACACATTGAAGGTCCTTTCCTGCCTTGACACCAGCATGCTATCGGAAAATGTCTTCAGCGCAGCCGGTGGCATCATCGCGGATAAGCACAGCCAGCTGTTATCTGACAGTGCTGACCGGCTGACACTGATCAAAATGAACAGCCACTGGATAGACCCATCATTTTCATTTCCAGCAGTGTCAAGCACCCTGACATGAAGTTTGATGTGTGTGCTCACCCTTTACAATTCTTCCTCCACCTCATACTCCTCCACCATCAGCGTTGCACAATTCTGCTCCTACCAGGTTCAATTCACACTAATGCCCCCAAACTCTTCTGGTTAGAGACTCAATCCACCCTGATTGTGGATTGTGCTGGTTAGAAGCTCATTATAAGTCATGCCAAGTAACACACTGGCACACATGGCTGACTTCATGTTAGGTTGCTTTTCAAGAGACAAAGGCATAGTTCACATCATGAAGGGCAAACAATAATGAATTGGACAAAAAATTGGCTTGAGCTGATATAGTGTGACTTAATTGCTGTGTATCACACTTAGCTTTTGGGGGGTAGACCCTTAAAAATTGGATTGACCATACATGGCCTGATTGAATGAACGGCTGTCTCCCACTTAGCTTCGGGGGGTAGACCCTTAAAAATTTGATTGAGCTGATATAGCCTGATTGAAATGCTGTGTCTCCCACTTAGCTTTGAGGGGTAGACCCTTAAAAATTGGATTCAGTGTACATAGCCTGCCTGAATTTCTGTGTCTCCCAGGTAGGTTTTGGGGTTACACACTGTGAAAAACTGGATTAAGCGTACATAGCCTGACAGAATTTCTGTCTCTCCCACCTAGGTTTTGTGGGTACACACCGTGAAAAACTGGATTGAGCATACATAGCCTGACTGAATTTCGGTGTCTCCCACCTAGGTTTTGGTGGTACACACCCTGGATATCTGGATTGAGCGTACATAGCCTGACTGAATTTCTGTCTCTCCCACCTAGGTTTTGGTGGTACACACCGTGAAAAATTGGATTTGAGCGTACATAGCCGGACTGAATTTCTGTCTCTCCCACCTAGATTTTGGGGGTACACACCATAAAAAACTGGATTGAGCGTATATAGCCTGACTGAATTTTGGTGTCTCCCACCTAGGTTTTGGGGGTACACACCCTGGATATCTGGATTGAGTGTACATAGCCGGACTGAATTTCGGTGTCTCCCACCTAGGTTTTGGGGGTGCACACCCTGAATATCTGGATTGAGTGTACATAGCTGGACCTAATTGCTCTGTATCCCTGTTTTGGGGTTACACAGTGCGTGAAAAGCTGGTTTGCATGTATATAACAAGAAGTAACTGCTATGGATTCCTGCTATTTTGTGGGTGACATCCCTAATAAAAGCTGGTTTCCACGTATATAGCAGGAAGTAACTGCTCTGCATTCCTGCAAATTTGTGTGTGTGGGAGGGGGGACACCCAAAGAAAAGCTGGTTTGCACGTATATATAGCAAGAAATAACTGCTATGGATTCCTGCTATTTTGTGGGGGACACCCCTAATAAAAGCTGGTTTGCACATATGTAGCAGGAGGTAACTGCTCTGTATTCCTGCAAATTTGTGGGGGGGGGGGCAACCCAAAGAAAAGCTGGTTTGAACGTATATAAAAGTAACTGCTATGGATTCCTGCTATTTTGTGGGGGGTCACCCCTAATAAAAGCTGGTTTGCACGTATCTAGCAAGAAGTAACTGCTCTGGATTCGTGCTATTTTGTGGGGGGACACCCCTAACAAAAGCTGGTTTACACATATATAGCAACAAGTAACTGTTCTGTATCCATGTTTTCCACCATCCGTGGAAAGCTGGACTCCTGTCCCTGCAGGGTATAGCTCTGAGAAGAGCTGTTGTTGTTCTTAAGTTATTTCCCTGCCTATCTGAAGCTAATCCCTATCTAGCCCTCAGCAGATATGTTTCTCTCCCTATCTCTGACCGCAAAAATGGCAAATATGGCGTTCTTATAAATGGGAGGTCACATGTTTTCGGCAGCCAATGGGTTTATTCAATTTTTTTCACTGCCTCCGTTGTCGTAGTTCCTGTCCCACCTCCCCTGCACAGTTATTGGTGCAAAAAAACGCGCCAGGGAAGGTGGGAGGGGATACGAATTTTTACTGCATATGCCGCATGGTATTCGATTGGGAACGAATACCTCGAACGGCCTGATATTCGATCGAATACCTATTCGATCGAACAGTGTTCGCTCATCTCTAGTGAGGACAAAACAGATTGTAGCATCTTAAAAGGCAAAAATAATCCTTCAAGATGCTTAACCACATTAAGTGGTCAAAGATTCATTTACAAGGGCTGCTTATCATTATCTTGGCCCCTTACTGTTATTAAAAAGGATAAGGGTGGCAAAGAGTTAAATCAGTATAATGCTCGGGTTATTACACACAGTTTTTACTTCAATCTTACGTACAACAAAAGGAACAAAACTTTGTAGAGAGTCAGTAAAAGATGTAAACAAAATTTGCTGAAATCCAGGTTTGTTATAATGCCTTTGGCACCAATTTCTAGATAAACAAGACAAGTCACTGCTCCTGTCTTAACCCTGGTTCAATGCAAACAGAATTTGCTGCAAGCTTTTCAAAGCTCTAAAAAGTATTAGGCACCGCTGGGATAAAAGACAGTGGATAACCCCAATGGTAAAACTCTCATCTTTTACTTTAAACTTTGTAAACATCCCAATGGATAAGAAATCAATTAAATGGGTTGAACCAGACTCACAGTTTGTGCTCTGACAAAAAACATCATTTTGTGTTATTTTCAAGGACAGATTACCATAATGTCACAATCACTTAATAACAAGCCGACATAATCATTGTAAAACTATAAGGTCGGGGACACTACATGGTGTAAACGGCCAAATATCATGGCAAAAACTGTGCCATTTTATAGTCACTGAAATCCCATATACACATTGCAGAAAAATATGTGATCTGAATATGTCAATTATACCTAATGAAATGCTGGTGGTTTCCCTACAGGTATAATGGAAGCAGAAAGTCCACAGAGGAAAACTCTGTGAACTTTCTGCGGGAAAAAACATGATGTGTTGCCGCCACGTTATTTCCCCCAGCGCTATTTTGCTGCTGACTGCTACATGGCCTTTAAGTAGCTCCCTAAAGGTACTGGAATAAAACAGGACCAGCAAATAGAGCTATTATGACCCTATGGTGGAGCACAATGGGTAAAAAATTATATATATATATATATATATATATATATATATATATATATATATATATATAGACATGGTCAAGACAATCTCCTGCAGTTCAAACCGAGCATCAGTATGGGGAAGAAAGGTGATTTGAGTGCCTTTGAACGTGGCATGGTTGTTGGTGCCAGAAGGGCTGGTCTGAGTATTTCAGAAACTGCTGATCTACTGGGATTTTCACGCACAACCATCTCTAGGGTTTACAGAGAATGGTCCGAAAAAGAAAAAACATCCAGTGAGCGGCAGTTCTGTGGGCGGAAATGCGTTGTTGATGCCAGAGGTCAGAGGAGAATGGCCAGACTGGTTCAAGCTGATAGAAAGGCAACAGTGACTCAAATAGCCACCCGTTACAACCAAGGTAGCCAGAAGAGCATCTCTGAATGCACAGTACGTCGAATTTTGAGGCAGATGGGCTACAGCAGCAGAAGACCACACCGGGTGCCACTCCTTTCAGCTAAGAACAGGAAACTGAGGCTACAATTTGCACAAGCTCATCGAAATTGGACAATTGAAGATTGAAAAAAACGTTGCCTGGTCTGATGAGTCTCGATTTCTGCTGCGACATTCGGATGGTAGGGTCAGAATTTGGCATCAACAACATGAAAGCATGGATCCATCCTGCCTTGTATCAACGGTTCAGGCTGGTGGTGGTGGTGTCATGGTGTGGGGAATATTTTCTTGGCACTCTTTGGGCCCCTTGGTACCAATTGAGCATCGTTGCAACGCCAAAGCCTACCTGAGTATTGTTGCTGACCATGTCCATCCCTTTATGACCACAATGTACCCAACATCTGATGGCTACTTTCAGCAGGATAATGCGCCATGTCATAAAGCTGGAATCATCTCAGACTGGTTTCTTGAACATGACAATGAGTTCACTGTACTCCAATGGCCTCCACAGTCACCAGATCTCAATCCAATAGAGCATCTTTGGGATGTGGTGGAACGGGAGATTCGCATCATGGATGTGCAGCCGACAAATCTGCGGCAACTGTGTGATGCCATCATGTCAATATGGACCAAAATCTCTGAGGAATGCTTCCAGCACCTTGTTGAATCTATGCCACGAAGAATTGAGGCAGTTCTGAAGGCAAAAGGGGGTCCAACCCGTTACTAGCATGGTGTACCTAATAAAGTGGCCGGTGAGTGTATATACACAGTACTGACCAAAAGTTTGGACGCACATTCTCATTCAAAGAGTTTTCTGTATTTTCATGACTATGAAAATTGTAGATTCACACTGAAGGCATCAACACTATGAATTATCACATGTGGAATTATATACTTAACAAAAAAGTGTGAAACAGCTGAAAATATGTCTTCTATTCTAGGTTCTTCAAAGTAGCCACCTTTTGCTTTGATTACTGCTTTTCACACTCTTGGCATTCTCTTGATGAGCTTCAAGAGGTAGTCACCTGAAATGGTCTTCCAACAGTCTTGAAGGAGTTCCCAGAGATGCTTAGCACTTGAAGGCCCTTTTGCCTTCACTCTGCGGTCCAGTTCACCCCTGGAGACAACCTGGAGGTGTGTTTGGGGTCATTGTCCTGTTGAAAAATAAATGATTGTCCACCTAAACGCAAACTGGATGGAATAGCATGACGCTGCAAGATGCTGTGGTAGCCATGCTGGTTCAGTATGCCTTCAGTTTTGAATAAATCCCCAACAGTGTCACCAGCAAAGCACCCCCACACCATCACACCTCCTCCTCCATGCTTTACAGTGGGAACCAGGCATGTAGAGTCCATCCGTTCACCTTTTCTGCATCGCACAAAGACATGGTGGTTGGAACCAAGGATCTCAAATTTGGAGTTATCAGACCAAAGCACAGATTTCCACTGGTCTACTGTCCATTCCTTGTGTTCTTCTGGCCAAAGAAGTCTCCTGCTTGTTGCCTGTCCTTAGCAGTGGTTTTCTAGCAGCTATTTTACCATGAAGGCCTGCTGCACAAAGTCTCCTCTTAACAGTTGTTGTAAAGATGTGTCTGCTGCTAGAACTCTGTGTGGCATTGACCTGATCTCTAATCTGAGCTGCTGTTAACCTGCGATTTCTGAGGCCGGTGACTCAGATGAACTTGTCCTCCGCAGCAGAGGTGACTCTTGGTCTTCCTTTCCTGGGCGGTCCTCATGTAAGCCAGTTTCTTTGTAGCGCTTGATGGTTTTTGCAACTGCACTTGGGGACACTTTCAAAGTTTTCCCAATTTTTCGGATTGACTGACCTTCATTTCTGAAAGTAATGATGGCCACTCGTTTTTCTTTACTTACCTGCTTTTTTTCTTGCCATAATACAAATTCTAACAGTCTATTCAGTTGGATTATCAGCTTTGTATCCACCTGACTTCTGCAAAACACAACTGATGGTCCCAATCCCATTTATAAGGCAAGAAATCCCACTTATTAAACCTGACAGGGCACACCTGTGAAGTGAAAACCATTTTCGGTGACTACCTCTTGTAGCTGATCAAGAGAATGCCAAGGGTGTGCAAAGCAGGAATTAAAGCAAAAGGTGGCTACTTTGAAGAACCTAGAATATAAGACATATTTTCACTTGTTTCACACTTTTTTGTTAAGTATATAATTCCACATGTGTTAATTCATAGATTTGATGCCTTCAGTGTGAATCTACAATTTTCATAGTCATGAAAATACAGAAAACTCTTTGAACGAGAAGATATGTCCAAACTTTTGGTCTGTACTGTATATACACTCACCGGCCACTTTATTAGGTACACCTGTCCAACTGCTCGTTAACACTTAATTTCTAATCAGCCAATCACATGGCAGCAACTCAGTGCATTTAGGCATGTAGACATGGTCAAGACAATCTCCTGCAGTTCAAACCGAGCATCAGTATGGGGAAGAAAGGTGATTTGAGTGCCTTTGAACGTGGCATGGTTGTTGGTGCCAGAAGGGCTGGTCTGAGTATTTCAGAAACTGCTGATCTACTGGGATTTTCACGCACAACCATCTCTAGGGTTTACAGAGAATGGTCCGAAAAAGAAAAAACATCCAGTGAGCGGCAGTTCTGTGGGCGGAAATGCGTTGTTGATGCCAGAGGTCAGAGGAGAATGGCCAGACTGGTTCGAGCTGATAGAAAGGCAACAGTGACTCAAATAGCCACCCGTTACAACCAAGGTAGCCAGAAGAGCATCTCTGAACGCACAGTACGTCGAACTTTGAGGCAGATGGGCTACAGCAGCAGAAGACCACACCGGGTGCCACTCCTTTCAGCTAAGAACAGGAAACTGAGGCTACAATTTGCACAAGCTCATCGAAATTGGACAATTGAAGATTGGAAAAACGTTGCCTGGTCTGATGAGTCTCGATTTCTGCTGCGACATTCGGATGGTAGGGTCAGAATTTGGCGTCAACAACATGAAAGCATGGATCCATCCTGCCTTGTATCAACGGTTCAGGCTGGTGGTGGTGGTGTCATGGTGTGGGGAATATTTTCTTGGCACTCTTTGGGCCCCTTGGTACCAATTGAGCATCGTTGCAACGCCAAAGCCTACCTGAGTATTGTTGCTGACCATGTCCATCCCTTTATGACCACAATGTACCCAACATCTGATGGCTACTTTCAGCAGGATAATGCGCCATGTCATAAAGCTGGAATCATCTCAGACTGGTTTCTTAAACATGACAATGAGTTCACTGTACTCCAATGGCCTCCACAGTCACCAGATCTCAATCCAATAGAGCATCTTTGGGATGTGGTGGAACGGGAGATTCGCATCATGGATGTGCAGCCGACAAATCTGCGGCAACTGTGTGATGCCATCATGTCAATATGGACCAAAATCTCTGAGGAATGCTTCCAGCACCTTGTTGAATCTATGCCACGAAGAATTGAGGCAGTTCTGAAGGCAAAAGGGGGTCCAACCCGTTACTAGCATGGTGTACCTAATAAAGTGGCCGGTGAGTGTATATATGCTACTATAACTACACCATCACAGTCTCTACCACAACCCCGGTGGCACAAATACTATGTGTCATCTTCATAAAAATGACCGAGAAAACTATGAAAATTGTGAAAAACAAAAAAAATTTACCCTCCTTTTTGTTTACATTTTCTCAGATATTAAAATAAAGAAAAACATGAAAGAATAAAAACAACATAAAAATAAAGATTTATTTGCCACAGAAGAAAAGACGCAAAATTATTTGAATAATCCAAAAGAAAATAATGTTATAACCCTTAAAACCACATGTATGAAAAAAAAACAAAAATGTGTCCAGTCCTAAACCAGGGAAAATAGCCTGGTCTTGAAGTTGTTAAAAAGGGCAATCTCCACAAATCCCAACACTTCCCAACATAATAGTAGATATGTAAATATAGCAGTCCCTCAGGAGCCTCCATGATTCCTGAGCTGTTATTTTCTGTACCCAATATGCTAATTAGGCTTTTACTTTAAACTGTCAGATGGGTGGTTCAGGATTTGAGCAGACAGTCTGACACTGCCCACTTGACAGGGCATGACTTACACAACATTTATTAGCTTTTTAAGGCTAAGGCCCCACGTAGCAGACTACAGCAAAAAAAAAACAAGGCAGCAACACATCTTAGTTTTTCCTGCATCACTTTTTCAGAAAATATGTAGAGGTGTCATCTGTGGACTTTCTTCTTCCATTATATCTATAGGGAAACTGCCAGCATTTCTGTGGCTATAATTGACATGATGCGATTTCGATAACCAAGACGGCTTTGGAAATTGCAGTGTGACCGCTGTGCATATTTTTCCACACTGTGTGGATGGGATTCCCTAGAAACCCATCCACTATGTAGGGGCTGTAAATCGCGGCATTATCCCACTTGAGGCCTTGGCCTAAAATAAGTTTTGATTGCTCAACAAAGAGGCAATGCTTGCAAAGGGGTCGCAGTTTATGATGCTCTAACATAAACCATAAATGTCCCAAAATTTGTGTTACATATAACCATTAGAGATGAGCGAACAGTGTTCTATCGAACTCATGTTCGATCGGATATTAGGCTGTTCGGCATGTTCGAATCGAATCGAACACCGCGTGGTAAAGTGCGCCATTACTCGATTCCCCTCCCACCTTCCCTGGCGCCTTTTTTGCTCCAATAACAGCGCAGGGTAGGTGGGACAGGAACTACGACACCGGTGACGTTGAAAAAAGTAGGCAAAACCCATTGGCTGCCGAAAACATGTGACCTCTAATTTAAAAGAACAGCGACGCCCAGCTTCGCGTCATTCTGAGCTTGCAATTCACCGAGGACGGAGGTTTCCGTCCAGCTAGCTAGGGCTTAGATTCTGGGTAGGCAGGGACAGGCTAGGATAGGAAGGAGAAGACAACCAACAGCTCTTGTAAGAGCTAAATTCCAGGGAGAAGCTTGTCAGTGTAACGTGGCACTGACGGGCTCAATCGCCGCAACCCAGCTTTCCCAGGATCCTGAATGGAATACACTGTCAGTGTATTCCCGTATACCCGATATATACCCCGATACCCGTTCCAACGGTGTGCCCCCCCACCTTCACCCCAGAAATACCCTGCAAGTCCCCTAGCAATAGAATTGGGGCTATATACACCCACAATTTTTACTACTGGTATACAGTGCCATTGTCTGACTGGGAATTCAAAGAATATATTGGGAATACAAATACCCTCATTTCTTGCTACTGCCATATAGTGCCAGTTTCTGACTGGTAATTCAAAGAATATATTGGGGTTACGTGCACCCACAATTTTTACTACTGGTATACAGTGCCATTGTCTGACTGGGAATTCAAAGAATATATTGGGAATACAAATACCCTCATTTCTTGCTACTGCCATATAGTGCCAGTGTCTGACTGGGAATTCAAAGAATATATTGGGGTTACGTGCACCCACAATTTTTACTACTGGTATACAGTGCCATTGTCTGACTGGGAATTCAAAGAATATATTGGGAATACAAATACCCTCATTTCTTGCTACTGCCATATAGTGCCAGTGTCTGACTGGGAATTCAAAGAATATATTGGGGTTACGTGCACCCACAATTTTTACTACTGGTATACAGTGCCATTGTCTGACTGGGAATTCAAAGAATATATTGGGAATACAAATACCCTCATTTCTTGCTACTGCCATATAGTGCCAGTGTCTGACTGGGAATTCAAAGAATATATTGGGGTTACGTGCACCCACAATTTTTACTACTGGTATACAGTGCCATTGTCTGACTGGGAATTCAAAGAATATATTGGGAATACAAATACCCTCATTTCTTGCTACTGCCATATAGTGCCAGTGTCTGACTGGTAATTCAAAGAATATATTGGGGTTACGTGCACCCACAATTTTTACTACTGGTATACAGTGCCATTGTCTGACTGGGAATTCAAAGAATATATTGGGAATACAAATACCCTCATTTCTTGCTACTGCCATATAGTGCCAGTGTCTGACTGGTAATTCAAAGAATATATTGGGGTTACGTGCACCCACAATTTTTACTACTGGTATACAGTGCCATTGTCTGACTGGGAATTCAAAGAATATATTGGGAATACAAATACCCTCATTTCTTGCTACTGCCATATAGTGCCAGTGTCTGACTGGTAATTCAAAGAATATATTGGGGTTACGTGCACCCACAATTTTTACTACTGGTATACAGTGCCATTGTCTGACTGGGAATTCAAAGAATATATTGGGAATACAAATACCCTCATTTCTTGCTACTGCCATATAGTGCCAGTGTCTGACTGGTAATTCAAAGAATATATTGGGGTTACGTGCACCCACAATTTTTACTACTGGTATACAGTGCCATTGTCTGACTGGGAATTCAAAGAATATATTGGGAATACAAATACCCTCATTTCTTGCTACTGCCATATAGTGCCAGTTTCTGACTGGGAATTCAAAGAATATATTGGGGTTACATGCACCCACAATTTTTACTACTGGTATACAGTGCCATTGTCTGACTGGGAATTCAAAGAGTATATTGGGAATACAAATACCCTCATTTCTTGCTACTGCCATATAGTGCCAGTTTCTGACTGGCAATTCAAAGAATATATTGGGGTTACGTGCACCCACAATTTTTACTACTGGTATACAGTGCCATTGTCTGACTGGGAATTCAAAGAATATATTGGGGTTATAAATACCCTCATTTCTTGCTACTGCCATATAGTGCCAGTTTCTGACTGGTAATTCAAAGAATATATTGGGGTTACGTGCACCCACAATTTTTACTACTGGTATACAGTGCCATTGTCTGACTGGGAATTCAAAGAATATATTGGGGTTATAAATACCCTCATTTCTTGCTACTGCCATATAGTGCCAGTTTCTGACTGGTAATTCAAAGAATATATTGGGGTTACGTGCACCCACAATTTTTACTACTGGTATACAGTGCCATTGTCTGACTGGGAATTCAAAGAATATATTGGGAATACAAATACCCTCATTTCTTGCTACTGCCATATAGTGCCAGTGTCTGACTGGTAATTCAAAGAATATATTGGGGTTACGTGCACCCACAATTTTTACTACTGGTATACAGTGCCATTGTCTGACTGGGAATTCAAAGAATATATTGGGAATACAAATACCCTCATTTCTTGCTACTGCCATATAGTGCCAGTGTCTGACTGGTAATTCAAAGAATATATTGGGGTTACGTGCACCCACAATTTTTACTACTGGTATACAGTGCCATTGTCTGACTGGGAATTCAAAGAATATATTGGGAATACAAATACCCTCATTTCTTGCTACTGCCATATAGTGCCAGTGTCTGACTGGGAATTCAAAGAATATATTGGGGTTACGTGCACCCACAATTTTTACTACTGGTATACAGTGCCATTGTCTGACTGGGAATTCAAAGAATATATTGGGAATACAAATACCCTCATTTCTTGCTACTGCCATATAGTGCCAGTGTCTGACTGGTAATTCAAAGAATATATTGGGGTTACGTGCACCCACAATTTTTACTACTGGTATACAGTGCCATTGTCTGACTGGGAATTCAAAGAATATATTGGGGTTATAAATACCCTCATTTCTTGCTACTGCCATATAGTGCCAGTTTCTGACTGGTAATTCAAAGAATATATTGGGGTTACGTGCACCCACAATTTTTACTACTGGTATACAGTGCCATTGTCTGACTGGGAATTCAAAGAGTATATTGGGAATACAAATACCCTCATTTCTTGCTACTGCCATATAGTGCCAGTTTCTGACTGGTAATTCAAAGAATATATTGGGGTTACGTGCACCCACAATTTTTACTACTGGTATACAGTGCCATTGTCTGACTGGGAATTCAAAGAATATATTGGGGTTATAAATACCCTCATTTCTTGCTACTGCCATATAGTGCCAGTTTCTGACTGGTAATTCAAAGAATATATTGGGGTTACGTGCACCCACAATTTTTACTACTGGTATACAGTGCCATTGTCTGACTGGGAATTCAAAGAATATATTGGGAATACAAATACCCTCATTTCTTGCTACTGCCATATAGTGCCAGTGTCTGACTGGTAATTCAAAGAATATATTGGGGTTACGTGCACCCACAATTTTTACTACTGGTATACAGTGCCATTGTCTGACTGGGAATTCAAAGAATATATTGGGAATACAAATACCCTCATTTCTTGCTACTGCCATATAGTGCCAGTTTCTGACTGGGAATTCAAAGAATATATTGGGGTTACGTGCACCCACAATTTTTACTACTGGTATACAGTGCCATTGTCTGACTGGGAATTCAAAGAATATATTGGGAATACAAATACCCTCATTTCTTGCTACTGCCATATAGTGCCAGTGTCTGACTGGGAATTCAAAGAATATATTGGGGTTACGTGCACCCACAATTTTTACTACTGGTATACAGTGCCATTGTCTGACTGGGAATTCAAAGAATATATTGGGAATACAAATACCCTCATTTCTTGCTACTGCCATATAGTGCCAGTGTCTGACTGGTAATTCAAAGAATATATTGGGGTTACGTGCACCCACAATTTTTACTACTGGTATACAGTGCCAATTTCTAACTAGGAATTCAAAATGCGCAAGGCTCCCGGAAAGGGACGTGGACGAGGCCGTGGGCGAGGTCGGGGGAATGGTTCTGGGGAGCAAGGTAGCAGTGAAGCCACAGGGCGTCCCGTGCCTACTCCTGTGGGGCAGCAAGCATTGCGCCACTCCACAGTGCCAGGGTTGCTTGCCACATTAACTAAACTGCAGGGTACAAACCTTAGTAGGCCCGAGAACCAGGAACAGGTCTTGCAATGGCTGTCAGAGAACGCTTACAGCACATTGTCCAGCAGCCAGTCAGACTCTGCCTCCTCTCCTCCTATTACCCAACAGTCTTGTCTTCCTTCCTCCCAAAATTCCGAAGCTTTACAGAACAATAACCCAAACTGTCCCTGCTCCCCAGAGCTGTTCTCCGCTCCTTTCATTGTCCCTCAACCTGCCTCTCCACGTCACGATTCCACGAACCTAACAGAGGAGCATCTGTGTCCAGATGCTCAAACACTAGAGTCTCCTCCATCTCCGTTCGATTTGGTGGTGGATGACCAGCAACCCACCCTCATCGACGATGATGTGACGCAGTTGCCGTCAGGGCATCCAGTTGACTGGCGCATTGTGCGGGAGGAGGAGATGAGACAGGAGTTGGAAGAGGAAGTGGTGGATGATGAGGACACTGACCCGACCTGGACAGGGGGGATGTCAAGCGGGGAAAGTAGTGTGGATGTTGAGGCAGGTGCAGCACCAAAAAGGGTAGCTAGAGGCAGAGGCAGAGGTCAGCAGCTTAGGCGAAGCCAGGCCACACCCGGAATCTCCCAAGATGTTCCAGTTCGTACCCAGCCCCGAAAAACTCCCACCTCGAGGGCACGTTTCTCGAAGGTGTGGAGTTTTTTCAAGGAATGCGCCGAGGACAGATATAGTGTTGTCTGCACAATTTGCCTCTCGAAATTGATTAGGGGCTCTGAGAAGAGCAACCTGTCCACCACTTCAATGCGCCGTCATTTGGAATCCAAGCACTGGAATCAGTGGCAGGCAGCAACGGCAGGACAAAGGCCGCCTGCCGTTCACGCCACTGCCACTGCCTCTGCCTCTGCCTCTGCCACTGCCACTGCTGACTGTGCTGGCGATGCACTCCAGAGGACGAGCCAGGACACCACTTCATCTGCCTCCGCCACTTTGTTGACTTCTACCTCATCCTCCCCTGGTCCTGTCTTATCTCCTTCTCCTGCACCATCAAAGGCACCATCAGGCGTTTCTTTACAACAACCCACCATCTCTCAGACATTGGAGCGGCGGCAGAAATACACTGCTAACCACCCACACGCGCAAGCCTTGAACGCCAACATCGCTAAACTGCTGGCCCAGGAGATGTTGGCGTTCCGGCTTGTTGAAACTCCCGCCTTCCTGGACCTGATGGCAACTGCGGCACCTCGCTATGCCGTCCCTAGCCGTCACTACTTCTCCCGGTGTGCCGTCCCCGCCTTGCACCAGCACGTGTCACTCAACATCAGGCGGGCCCTTAGTTCCGCGCTTTGCACAAAGGTCCACTTGACCACCGACGCGTGGACAAGTGCATGCGGACAGGGACGCTACATTTCACTGACGGCACACTGGGTGAATGTAGTTGAGGCTGGGACTGCTTCCCAAACTGGCCCGGTGTACCTCGTCTCCCCGCCTAACATTCCTGGCAGGGACACGAGAAGAACACCCCCCTCCTCCTCCTCCTCTACCGCCTCCTCCTCCGCCACCGCCTCCTCCTCCGCCACCGCCTCCTCCTCCGCTGTTAGATTGACCCCAGCTACGAGTTGGAAACGTTGCAGCACTGGCGTTGGTAGACGTCAGCAGGCTGTGCTGAAGCTGATCAGCTTGGGGGACAGACAGCACACTGCCTCCGAGGTGAGGGATGCCCTCCTCGATGAGATGGCAATATGGTTTGAGCCGCTGCACCTGGGCCCAGGCATGGTCGTTTGTGATAACGGCCGGAACCTGGTAGCAGCTCTGGAGCTTGCCGGACTCCAACATGTTCCATGCCTGGCCCACGTCTTCAACCTAGTGGTGCAACGTTTCCTAAAGAGCTACCCCAATGTTCCAGAGCTACTGGTGAAAGTGCGGCGCATGTGCGCCCACTTTCGCAAGTCGACAGTAGCCGCTGCTAGCTTAAAATCTCTCCAGCAACGCCTGCATGTGCCACAACACCGGCTTTTGTGCGACGTCCCCACACGCTGGAACTCAACGTTTCAGATGTTGAATAGAGTGGTTGAGCAGCAGAGACCTTTGATGGAATACCAGCTACAAAACCCTAGGGTGCCACAAAGTCAGCTGCCTCAGTTTCACATCCATGAGTGGCCATGGATGAGAGACCTTTGTGACATCCTACGGGTCTTTGAGGAGTCCACAAGGAGGGTGAGCTCTGAGGATGCGATGGTGAGCCTTACAATCCCGCTCTTGTGTGTTCTGAGAGAATCCCTGATTGACATCAGGGATAACTCAGATCACACAGAGGAGTTAGGGATAGCATCCGATCCGTCACAGCTGGAGAGTAGGTCCACACATCTGTCCGCTTCACTGCGTTTAATGGAGGAGGAGGAGGAGGAGGAGGAGGAGGAAGAAGAGTTGTCCGATGATGTGATGGTGATACAGGAGGCTTCCGGGCAACTTCGAATCGTCCCATTGTTGCAGCGCGGATGGGTAGACATGGAGGATGAGGAGGAAATGGAGATTGAACTTTCCGGTGGGGCCAGAGGAGTCATGCCAACTAACACTGTGGCAGACATGGCTGAGTTCATGTTGGGGTGCTTTACAACCGACAAGCGTATTGTCAAAATCATGGAGGACAACCAGTACTGGATCTTTGCTATCCTTGACCCCCGGTATAAAAACAACATCTCGTCTTTTATTCCGGTAGAGGGGAGGGCCAATCGCATCAATGCTTGCCACAGGCAATTGGTGCAGAATATGATGGAGATGTTTCCAGCATGTGACAGTGGCGGCAGGGAGGGCAGTTCCTCCAGTAGGCAACCAAGTTCTCACCGGTCCACACAAACGAGGGGCACACTGTCTAAGGTCTGGGACACCTTGATGGCACCCCCTCGCCAAAGTGCCGCCACGGAGGGTCCTAGTGTCACCAGGCGTGAGAAGTATAGGCGCATGTTGCGGGAATACCTTTCCGACCACAGCCCTGTCCTCTCCGACCCCTCTGCGCCCTACACGTATTGGGTGTCGAAGTTGGACCTGTGGCTTGAACTTGCCCTATATGCCTTGGAGGTGCTGTCCTGTCCTGCCGCCAGCGTCCTATCTGAGAGGGTGTTCAGTGCAGCCGGTGGCATCATCACTGACAAGCGCACCCGTCTGTCAGCTGAGAGTGCCGACCGGCTCACTTTGATAAAAATGAACCACCACTGGATAGAGCCTTCATTTTTGTGCCCACCTGTGTAAAGCACCCCAACATGAAACTCCATGTCTGTACTCAACCTCTCCAATTCCTCCGCATCCTCATACTCATCCACCATAAGCGTTGCACAATTCTGCTAATACTAGGCTCCCTCCAACATGATTTCCCCCAACTCTGCTGGTTAGAGGCTCCCTCCACCCTGATTTCCACCAACTCTGCTGGTTAGAGGCTCCCTCCACCCTGCTTTCCCACAATTTTTACTACTGGTATACAGTGCCATTGTCTGACTGGGAATTCAAAGAATATATTGGGAATACAAATACCCTCATTTCTTGCTACTGCCATATAGTGCCAGTGTCTGACTGGGAATTCAAAGAATATATTGGGGTTACGTGCACCCACAATTTTTACTACTGGTATACAGTGCCATTGTCTGACTGGGAATTCAAAGAATATATTGGGAATACAAATACCCTCATTTCTTGCTACTGCCATATAGTGCCAGTGTCTGACTGGTAATTCAAAGAATATATTGGGGTTACGTGCACCCACAATTTTTACTACTGGTATACAGTGCCATTGTCTGACTGGGAATTCAAAGAATATATTGGGGTTATAAATACCCTCATTTCTTGCTACTGCCATATAGTGCCAGTTTCTGACTGGTAATTCAAAGAATATATTGGGGTTACGTGCACCCACAATTTTTACTACTGGTATACAGTGCCATTGTCTGACTGGGAATTCAAAGAGTATATTGGGAATACAAATACCCTCATTTCTTGCTACTGCCATATAGTGCCAGTTTCTGACTGGTAATTCAAAGAATATATTGGGGTTACGTGCACCCACAATTTTTACTACTGGTATACAGTGCCAATTTCTAACTAGGAATTCAAAATGCGCAAGGCTCCCGGAAAGGGACGTGGACGAGGCCGTGGGCGAGGTCGGGGGAATGGTTCTGGGGAGCAAGGTAGCAGTGAAGCCACAGGGCGTCCCGTGCCTACTCCTGTGGGGCAGCAAGCATTGCGCCACTCCACAGTGCCAGGGTTGCTTGCCACATTAACTAAACTGCAGGGTACAAACCTTAGTAGGCCCGAGAACCAGGAACAGGTCTTGCAATGGCTGTCAGAGAACGCTTACAGCACATTGTCCAGCAGCCAGTCAGACTCTGCCTCCTCTCCTCCTATTACCCAACAGTCTTGTCTTCCTTCCTCCCAAAATTCCGAAGCTTTACAGAACAATAACCCAAACTGTCCCTGCTCCCCAGAGCTGTTCTCCGCTCCTTTCATTGTCCCTCAACCTGCCTCTCCACGTCACGATTCCACGAACCTAACAGAGGAGCATCTGTGTCCAGATGCTCAAACACTAGAGTCTCCTCCATCTCCGTTCGATTTGGTGGTGGATGACCAGCAACCCACCCTCATCGACGATGATGTGACGCAGTTGCCGTCAGGGCATCCAGTTGACTGGCGCATTGTGCGGGAGGAGGAGATGAGACAGGAGTTGGAAGAGGAAGTGGTGGATGATGAGGACACTGACCCGACCTGGACAGGGGGGATGTCAAGCGGGGAAAGTAGTGTGGATGTTGAGGCAGGTGCAGCACCAAAAAGGGTAGCTAGAGGCAGAGGCAGAGGTCAGCAGCTTAGGCGAAGCCAGGCCACACCCGGAATCTCCCAAGATGTTCCAGTTCGTACCCAGCCCCGAAAAACTCCCACCTCGAGGGCACGTTTCTCGAAGGTGTGGAGTTTTTTCAAGGAATGCGCCGAGGACAGATATAGTGTTGTCTGCACAATTTGCCTCTCGAAATTGATTAGGGGCTCTGAGAAGAGCAACCTGTCCACCACTTCAATGCGCCGTCATTTGGAATCCAAGCACTGGAATCAGTGGCAGGCAGCAACGGCAGGACAAAGGCCGCCTGCCGTTCACGCCACTGCCACTGCCTCTGCCTCTGCCTCTGCCACTGCCACTGCTGACTGTGCTGGCGATGCACTCCAGAGGACGAGCCAGGACACCACTTCATCTGCCTCCGCCACTTTGTTGACTTCTACCTCATCCTCCCCTGGTCCTGTCTTATCTCCTTCTCCTGCACCATCAAAGGCACCATCAGGCGTTTCTTTACAACAACCCACCATCTCTCAGACATTGGAGCGGCGGCAGAAATACACTGCTAACCACCCACACGCGCAAGCCTTGAACGCCAACATCGCTAAACTGCTGGCCCAGGAGATGTTGGCGTTCCGGCTTGTTGAAACTCCCGCCTTCCTGGACCTGATGGCAACTGCGGCACCTCGCTATGCCGTCCCTAGCCGTCACTACTTCTCCCGGTGTGCCGTCCCCGCCTTGCACCAGCACGTGTCACTCAACATCAGGCGGGCCCTTAGTTCCGCGCTTTGCACAAAGGTCCACTTGACCACCGACGCGTGGACAAGTGCATGCGGACAGGGACGCTACATTTCACTGACGGCACACTGGGTGAATGTAGTTGAGGCTGGGACTGCTTCCCAAACTGGCCCGGTGTACCTCGTCTCCCCGCCTAACATTCCTGGCAGGGACACGAGAAGAACACCCCCCTCCTCCTCCTCCTCTACCGCCTCCTCCTCCGCCACCGCCTCCTCCTCCGCCACCGCCTCCTCCTCCGCTGTTAGATTGACCCCAGCTACGAGTTGGAAACGTTGCAGCACTGGCGTTGGTAGACGTCAGCAGGCTGTGCTGAAGCTGATCAGCTTGGGGGACAGACAGCACACTGCCTCCGAGGTGAGGGATGCCCTCCTCGATGAGACGGCAATATGGTTTGAGCCGCTGCACCTGGGCCCAGGCATGGTCGTTTGTGATAACGGCCGGAACCTGGTAGCAGCTCTGGAGCTTGCCGGACTCCAACATGTTCCATGCCTGGCCCACGTCTTCAACCTAGTGGTGCAACGTTTCCTAAAGAGCTACCCCAATGTTCCAGAGCTACTGGTGAAAGTGCGGCGCATGTGCGCCCACTTTCGCAAGTCGACAGTAGCCGCTGCTAGCTTAAAATCTCTCCAGCAACGCCTGCATGTGCCACAACACCGGCTTTTGTGCGACGTCCCCACACGCTGGAACTCAACGTTTCAGATGTTGAATAGAGTGGTTGAGCAGCAGAGACCTTTGATGGAATACCAGCTACAAAACCCTAGGGTGCCACAAAGTCAGCTGCCTCAGTTTCACATCCATGAGTGGCCATGGATGAGAGACCTTTGTGACATCCTACGGGTCTTTGAGGAGTCCACAAGGAGGGTGAGCTCTGAGGATGCGATGGTGAGCCTTACAATCCCGCTCTTGTGTGTTCTGAGAGAATCCCTGATTGACATCAGGGATAACTCAGATCACACAGAGGAGTTAGGGATAGCATCCGATCCGTCACAGCTGGAGAGTAGGTCCACACATCTGTCCGCTTCACTGCGTTTAATGGAGGAGGAGGAGGAGGAGGAGGAGGAGGAAGAAGAGTTGTCCGATGATGTGATGGTGATACAGGAGGCTTCCGGGCAACTTCGAATCGTCCCATTGTTGCAGCGCGGATGGGTAGACATGGAGGATGAGGAGGAAATGGAGATTGAACTTTCCGGTGGGGCCAGAGGAGTCATGCCAACTAACACTGTGGCAGACATGGCTGAGTTCATGTTGGGGTGCTTTACAACCGACAAGCGTATTGTCAAAATCATGGAGGACAACCAGTACTGGATCTTTGCTATCCTTGACCCCCGGTATAAAAACAACATCTCGTCTTTTATTCCGGTAGAGGGGAGGGCCAATCGCATCAATGCTTGCCACAGGCAATTGGTGCAGAATATGATGGAGATGTTTCCAGCATGTGACAGTGGCGGCAGGGAGGGCAGTTCCTCCAGTAGGCAACCAAGTTCTCACCGGTCCACACAAACGAGGGGCACACTGTCTAAGGTCTGGGACACCTTGATGGCACCCCCTCGCCAAAGTGCCGCCACGGAGGGTCCTAGTGTCACCAGGCGTGAGAAGTATAGGCGCATGTTGCGGGAATACCTTTCCGACCACAGCCCTGTCCTCTCCGACCCCTCTGCGCCCTACACGTATTGGGTGTCGAAGTTGGACCTGTGGCTTGAACTTGCCCTATATGCCTTGGAGGTGCTGTCCTGTCCTGCCGCCAGCGTCCTATCTGAGAGGGTGTTCAGTGCAGCCGGTGGCATCATCACTGACAAGCGCACCCGTCTGTCAGCTGAGAGTGCCGACCGGCTCACTTTGATAAAAATGAACCACCACTGGATAGAGCCTTCATTTTTGTGCCCACCTGTGTAAAGCACCCCAACATGAAACTCCATGTCTGTACTCAACCTCTCCAATTCCTCCGCATCCTCATACTCATCCACCATAAGCGTTGCACAATTCTGCTAATACTAGGCTCCCTCCAACATGATTTCCCCCAACTCTGCTGGTTAGAGGCTCCCTCCACCCTGATTTCCACCAACTCTGCTGGTTAGAGGCTCCCTCCACCCTGCTTTCCCACAACTCTGCTGGTTAGAGGCTCCTTCCACCATGAATTTGCCCAAACTGGGCTGTTTAGAGGCTCCCTCCACCATGAATTGGTCCAAACTGGGCTGGTTAGAGGCTCCCTCCACCATTAATTGGTCCAAACTGGGCTGGTTAGAGGCTCCCTCCACCATGAATTTGCCCAAACTGGGCTGTTTAGAGGCTCCCTCCACCATGAATTTGCCCAAACTGGGCTGTTTAGAGGCTCCCTCCACCATGAATTGGTCCAAACTGGGTTTTTTAGAGGCTCCCTCCACCATGAATTGGTCCAAACTGGGGTGGTTAGAGGCTCCCTCCACCATTAATTGGTCCAAACTGGGCTGGTTAGAGGCTCCCTCCACCATTAATTGGTCCAAACTGGGCTGGTTAGAGGCTCCCTCCACCATTAATTGGTCCAAACTGGGCTGGTTAGAGGCTCCCTCCACCATGAATTTGCCCAAACTGGGCTGTTTAGAGGCTCCCTCCACCATGAATTTGCCCAAACTGGGCTGGTTAGAGGCTCCCTCCACCATGAATTGGTCCAAACTGGGGTTTTTAGAGGCTCCCTCCACCATGAATTGGTCCAAACTTGGCTGTTTAGAGGCTCCCTCCACCATGAATTGGTCCAAACTGGGGTGGTTAGAGGCTCCCTCCACCATTAATTGGTCCAAACTGGGCTGGTTAGAGGCTCCCTCCACCATTAATTGGTCCAAACTGGGCTGGTTAGAGGCTCCCTCCACCATGAATTTGCCCAAACTGGGCTGTTTAGAGGCTCCCTCCACCATGAATTTGCCCAAACTGGGCTGGTTAGAGGCTCCCTCCACCATGAATTGGTCCAAACTGGGGTTTTTAGAGGCTCCCTCCACCATGAATTGGTCCAAACTGGGGTGGTTAGAGGCTCCCTCCACCATTAATTGGTCCAAACTGGGCTGGTTAGAGGCTCCCTCCACCATTAATTGGTCCAAACTGGGCTGGTTAGAGGCTCCCTCCACCATGAATTTGCCCAAACTGGGCTGTTTAGAGGCTCCCTCCACCATGAATTTGCCCAAACTGGGCTGGTTAGAGGCTCCCTCCACCATGAATTGGTCCAAACTGGGGTTTTTAGAGGCTCCCTCCACCATGAATTGGTCCAAACTGGGGTTTTTAGAGGCTCCCTCCACCATGAATTGGTCCAAACTGGGGTGGTTAGAGGCTCCCTCCACCATTAATTGGTCCAAACTGGGCTGGTTAGAGGCTCCCTCCACCATTAATTGGTCCAAACTGGGCTGGTTAGAGGCTCCCTCCACCATGAATTTGCCCAAACTGGGCTGTTTAGAGGCTCCCTCCACCATGAATTTGCCCAAACTGGGCTGGTTAGAGGCTCCCTCCACCATGAATTGGTCCAAACTGGGGTTTTTAGAGGCTCCCTCCACCATGAATTGGTCCAAACTGGGGTGGTTAGAGGCTCCCTCCACCATTAATTGGTCCAAACTGGGCTGGTTAGAGGCTCCCTCCACCATGAATTGGTCCAAACTGGGGTTTTTAGAGGCTCCCTCCACCATGAATTGGTCCAAACTTGGCTGTTTAGAGGCTCCCTCCACCATTAATTGGTCCAAACTGGGCTGGTTAGAGGCTCCCTCCACCATGAATTGGTCCAAACTGGGTTTTTTAGAGGCTCCCTCCACCATGAATTTGCCCAAACTGGGCTGTTTAGAGGCTCCCTCCACCATGAATTGGTCCAAACTGGGTTTTTTAGAGGCTCCCTCCACCATGAATTGGTCCAAACTTGGCTGTTTAGAGGCTCCCTCCACCATTAATTGGTCCAAACTGGGCTGGTTAGAGGCTCCCTCCACCATGAATTGGTCCAAACTGGGTTTTTTAGAGGCTCCCTCCACCATGAATTTGCCCAAACTGGGCTGTTTAGAGGCTCCCTCCACCATGAATTGGTCCAAACTGGGTTTTTTAGAGGCTCCCTCCACCATGAATTGGTCCAAACTGGGCTGGTTAGAGGCTCCCTCCACCATGAATTGGTCCAAACTGGGGTGGTTAGAGGCTCCCTCCACCATTAATTGGTCCAAACTGGGCTGGTTAGAGGCTCCCTCCACCATTAATTGGTCCAAACTGGGCTGGTTAGAGGCTCCCTCCACCATGAATTTGCCCAAACTGGGCTGGTTAGAGGCTCCCTCCACCATGAATTGGTCCAAACTGGGTTTTTTAGAGGCTCCCTCCACCATGAATTTGCCCAAACTGGGCTGGTTAGAGGCTCCCTCCACCATGAATTGGTCCAAACTGGGGTTTTTAGAGGCTCCCTCCACCATGAATTTGCCCAAACTCTGCTGGTTAGAGGCTCAATCCACCCTGATTTTCAAAACAAATGTTGGTGCCAACCTCAACTTACTACAAGGGCCAAATTCACTGCTGGTGACAAGCTCTCCTCACTGCAAGTGCCAAATACACATGTTTCAAGGTGTTTTCCTACTGTCAGAGAGGTGGTATTGAGTGTGTAAAGTGTGTAGTTGTTAGGCTGTGATGTTGGGGTAATAGAGGGTCTTTGGTGTGTTAGATGCCCCCAGACATGCTTCCCCTGCTGTCCCAGTGTCATTCCAGAGGTGTTGGCATCATTTCCTGGGGTGTCATAGTGGACTTGGTGACCCTCCAGACACGGATTTGGGTTTCCCCCTTAACGAGTATCTGTTCCCCATAGACTATAATGGGGTTCGAAACCCGTTCGAACACACGAACATTGAGCGGCTGTTCGAATCGAATTTCGAACCTCGAACATTTTAGTGTTCGCTCATCTCTAATAACCATATATATTTATTTATTACAATTTTTTTGGCTATTAGTTAAGGTCTGGAATAGATCATAGGCCTCAGTGTACCTGTGTGTTTTTTTAATGGCTGAAGTCTAAGTATGTGTTAAAAGACTCTACAAATTATAAATGCAGCCAAGTCTATTGAGTGCTACATGTTGACAGATATAGTTGAGCACTGGTGATGTGAAGAGAGCGCTCAGCTATGATATTTTGTAAAATATTTTATATTTGATCATTCACTGGATATATTTTGTGTGCCCTTTACTAGGTAGCGTGCCAACAGAGCTTATTTATAATGCCGGCTTTTCCACCAGGCAGCTCCAGTTGTCAGTCTGCCCAGTGTTTGCATCTACTAAACACATATTCAAAAGATTTGTTTACCTCGCTATAAAAATGAGTGCCGCCATTCATTTCATGTATTTTATCCTACTACTTCCAGTCATAGTGAATAATCCCATTTCATTCAGCTTGTTCACTGTTTCCTATCAGACACTTGTCACTAGTTCGATCAGTTTTGATCCATTATATTAATGGTCATGGTGGTCATCTGTTCTCCACAGTAAACCTGGCCATACCTGTTAGATATCTATTAGCTAAACCTACAGATTTGGCTTGGTTTCAGTTATCCATGTAATGTGCATTCGGAGACCTGAGTCTTGTGGGAAGTTGCAATCTTTTGTCCGGGGCCCCTTACTTCATCCCTCTACAGCATTTTCTTGTTAGTGATAGTTACGGGTGCTAACCTTAGTGTTTTTAGGGGTAATCTGGGGGTCTCCTTGGTTTATGAGCCAGATGGAAGCTGCAATCTCAATACTGATGCCAATGCTTATGGGTCCCCTAAGGCTCCTGGGCCCCAATACGACTGCACACTCTTCACCCCCTCAAGTTACACCCATGCCAACCCCTCAGACCCCATAGACCCCATAGACTATAATGGGGTCCGTGTGCTTTTCGTTTGGTTTCCGTACAAAAAATGCGGTGAGAAAAGTGCTGCTTGTAGGACTTTTCCCTCCACATTTTTCATGCGGAGAGGGGAACGGAATGACCCGAATGCAGATGTGAACCAAGCCTTAGAACTCTGTTGTGAAGTTTTTGTGTAACTTCTACTGGAAATATTTGAATGAACTGACACCTGGGTATTATGAATTGAGAGGGTCTCTGTACAAACCCAGACACAGACCATGTAGTGTCACACCTTTTTGAACAGAGGACTCCATTTTTCCACTCCTTCCTTCAGTAACGATTGATGGCTGCCATTGTGTAAATGTATATAGATCTACAGCTGAGCAGCAATGATATGTGAGGAGGTTGTAAGAAAGTGAGTCAGGGTGGCAGCAGGCTCATGAATACAGTGAATTCATAACTTTGTGTTCTTTTTCATCTTTATTTCTCACTTATTAAACAGAGAAGCATGTCTTCATGACAGATTCACTTATGGTTTATCGGAATTTACTTAGAATTCTGCCATTTAGTCTTACACTGGCACTTTGATTGACAAACAGATATGTCACATGATGCTGCATGTATCGCTATAATATATGTGAGTCGGGGAAATAGTAGGATTATTGCTTTATGTCTTTCAAAATACATGTGTGAATTTGTGCTTATATAATGGCCTCAGATGGGGACTCATTTTACACCTTCTGATGTACAGTATGTAGTATGTCTCTTTCTGCATTAGATCTGCTGTAATATTAACTGCTTGTTGTTAATTTCAATTAAATCTGAAATGTACTGGACCTGTTCTATAAGTCTGAGAGCAGCGCAGCTTCTGCGTGTTTTCTCTGCCTTTTGTACTGTAGCTGTAAGAACACAATACTTACACAGAGACAGAACACAGAAGTTGTTCCTGGTGGGATTCGAACCCCAGACTCCAGGTTTGGGAAGTTCTCATTTTGGGAAAGGTTTAGCGTGATAACTCGCTGCAATGTGAAATCTTATAACAGAAGACAGCAAAAACTACTTTTTATAGCCCTTTTATCATGTTTTCTCTCTATTTCATTTTATGTGACTTCCATCTGCAACATTTGTGCATATAATACTTACTATATATTATTCTATTTTCCATCGTACGCCTGGATCACTGTGATTCCTCCTAACCTGATTTTAGACAGATCCTACTTTAAGGTTATAGTACTTATTGTTCTTTTATTGTTACATGATATGTCTCTGTCTAGTACCTAAATAGATCTGTTTTTAGTATCTGATGAATATCTTGTAATGCTGGTTCTGCTAAGAATTACCATATTAACATAATCAGCCCCTGTCCACACCTGCATTCTACAGTTCCATCACGGCTTCTCTGAACCTTTCTAGTATTTCTGATGGCAAGAATAGCTTGGAATGCAGTGGTATTTTTTAATAAAATAGTATTTATTGAATAGAAAAAAAAACTAAATCACAAATACATAAATCTGGTTAAAAGCATACAGCAGGGCAGATGGAAATTATCCAATACAAACAAAAACCACCAGACATAAATACAAGCATGAGAGGCTAAAGTCAGTAACAATATCACATATAAATATCCAATTCACATATATCACAATTCATATAGATCACACTAGAGTCAACAATGTACCAATAAAGGCTAAATCCATATAGTGTTAATCAATGCTAAGTACAAGATGTATTAGATTATATACTCCCCCTAGTAACTATATAAGAAAATAAGGTCACAATGATAATTATTATGTGTATGAATCACAAGCCGTAATATAATGCAGAAATATGTTACATACAATACTTGGCAAATATATATCACTAATATATAATATAGGGTAACAAACCTCAAACTATAGATAAATAACCAAACAATAACATTTTATTTTTTTATATTCAATAAATACTATTTTTTATAGAAGTATATGGTGATAATTGTGTTAGAGTTGTTATAGGGTGGTCTTATTATTGTTTGAGGTATTCTGTGTGTGTTATGCAGTGGTAGTTTTGCTATTAATATAGATATGCTTTTACATATTCATTGACTGTGTATTGCATTTGTTGTTTCTTGCGTCAAAATGTTTGAATACAAGAATTAAAAAAAACCAACAAAAAACAACAAAAAAAGCAGAACCCATACATACACCAGGATTCACATGAATACTTTTGAAAACAGGTCCAGCATAGCTGTCATGACTTAAAGGGGTATTCCCATAACCCTTGTTCACCAACCTGCAGGCTCTGGGCTCTGTTCACTTCCTGGTTTTCCGGGCACATTGGTGGGTGGGATTTTACTTGCTCTGCTATCTGCTATGTTTGCAGTCAGTAATGAGGGATTGGTTGTAAATGCATTACCACAGTATAAAGCTGATGTAGAGGCTGATGTAGCAGAGCTGGATTTGAGTCAGCTTGCATTACATACAGAGGTACTGGACTCCGTCACTCAGCCCTTATCAGCCAAATTCAATTAAACCGGCTGATAAGTGGAAGAGCTGAAGATAGACAGCACAGTAATCCCGGCGCTCTCACCTCCCCCTCCCCTATCTGAGGAGCTCAGTTACTTGTCAGACATAAGCAACAATCCATTTAGGCTAAAGCCCTACGTTGCGGAAATGCAGCATTTTTTGTTGCAGATTTTGTTGCAGTTTATTTAGCCAAAGCCAGGAGTGAATTGAGCAGAAGGTAGAAGTATAAGAACTTCCTCTATATTTCCCATTCTCTTAGTAGCCTTTTTGTCTTTGGCTTGAAAAAACACAACAAAATCTGCAACAAAAAAAGCTGTGTTTCCGCAACATGGGGCCTCAACCTTAAGCGTATTATTAAACTTGTCATTTTTTAGCATACACTACTTAGAGGATCATTGCATTGTATACAGTTAGATTTGCCTCCAGCAAATAGTTCCACAAGAAACTGCTGCTCAAATAACAGCAAATGAATAATCGTGTTTGTTAGATGTAATTAAACATATTTTGGTGAGTTTAATCTCCGGATAAATTAGATGAAATATATAAATTTAATCATATATTACTGTACAGAGGTAGTGAAGTTTCCATGTTTGATAAACATTTGCAGCAACTTTCATTTGATAGGTTTTTGATGCCGCAACTTGTTATCACGTTGCAGCAAGTTATTGGAATCAAGTCAAATTTTACTGGGTCTTTATACCAAAGATTACAGATGAGCGAGTAGTACTCGATCGAGTAGGTATTCGATCGAATACTACGGTATTCGAAATACTCGTACTCAATCGAGTACCACTCGCTGTTCGAATGTAAAAGTTCGATGCAGAACCAGCATTGATTGACCGAATGCTACACAGTCGGCCAATCAACGCTGGTTCTTCTCCTACCTTTAGAAGTCTTCTCCATGCAGCTTCCCTGCGGCGTCTTCCGGCTCTGAATTCACTCTGTCAGGCATCGGGCCTGGGCAGAGCCGACTGCGCATGTCTGCTTGTAGTGCGAGCATGCGCAGTCGGCTCTGCCCAGGCCCGATGCCTGGCAGAGTGAATTCAGAGCCAGAAGATGCAGCGGGGATGCTGCAAGGAGAAGACTTCTCGGAGGATCTAGCCTGACCCTCACTCGTGGACTTGGTAAGTATAATTTGATTGAACGTTGCCTACCCCTGAAACGAGCATTTTCCCCCCATAGACTATAATAGGGTTCGATATTCGAGTAGTCGAATATTGAGGGGCTACTCAAAACGAATATCGAACATTTTACTGTCGCTCATCTCTATCAAAGATTAGTAAAGAAAAATTATTTTTAATTTTAACTAACAACTATACAACAATTCCATAGCATTCTCTTTGTAAAATCCACTATTTGCATTTGCAGAAAATAAGTCTTCTTTAATGCCTTTCAGTATCATAGATGCTACGACTACTGCTGAGGATAGCTCAAAATCACCTTTATGGTTGGCTAATCAGGCACAAATGTTAATGTTTCTATAATACTGCGTGTTGTACAGCGAGCAAAGGACTTGTTCTGTTAGCAGATGAGAAATAGCAGGGGATTTCCTTAGCATTGCACTTCTTGTTTCATCCTTTATGATGGAAGTATTACATTAAAGGTATAGGTGGAGACATTTAGTTATGGATTATAGAAATACGTTGTCCATGGATTTCAACTGAAATTTAGAAATATAATAAGATATAGTGGGGAGGCTTTATCAAGACTAGCTTTTAGTATGCCAGTCTTGAAAATCCTTGCACAAGTGGAGTATGTACCACATTTAGGTTAACGGGTAATGAATTGAATCCCTATTCACTTAAAAAGCTGCTACACATGGAAACCTGTGGACCCTGTAGACTATAATGGGGTCCGCTGGGTTTTCCTCCATTTTCCGTAAAAAAACAGCAGAGAGAAAAGTCCTCCTTGAAGGATTTTACTCTCTGCCGATTTTAAGCAGAATGTAGGCTGGAGTCTTACACAAAGACTGAAACGCTAGTGAGAGCCTGGCTTTATAATGAGGTGCACTTTGCCAAAAATCAGGACCACCCTCTGTCAGGACTCTGCGCCTGTACTGAAATCTCTGACAGTTCAGGGGGTGTTCACACTTGCGCCCCTGTATGCCCTGTGTCAGTCTGCCAGATTTCCGTCCTATCCCCTGGAAAAACTGCATAGGGGACGGCTACCTGGCGGTCAGTTTTAAAATCCTTTCATTTGAATGGGTTTTAAAAGCAAACCGCCGGTGTCCGCCTGTAGCCTTTCTGCAGGGAAATGTTTTTTTTTTTTTTGGGCTGGACACAAAGTCGGACATGCAGGACTTTGTGTGTGGCAAAAAAAGCTGGTTTCCCCCATGGAAAGGCTGCAGGCAGACATCGTCAGTTTGCTTTTAAAACCCATTCAAATGAATAGGTTTTAACCCTTTCCCGACATCTGCCATACTAGTACGGCGCATGCTGGGTGTGTAACTATGGCGACCGCCCGGGAGACGAAAATGGTAGAACTAAAAAGTAAACCCAGTCCCACAAAAAAAGACGCCCTATGCATCCCCGTACACGGACGTATAAAATAGTTATGGCTGTCAGAATATGGCGACTTTTAGAAAAAAAAAAATTTTAACACAATTTTGGATTTTTTTTAAGGGGTTAAAATGTAAATAAAACCATATGAATTTGGTATCCCCGGAATCGTATAAAAAAAAACTGAATACAGGGGACATGTCATTTTGGCTACACAGTGAACACAGTAAAACCGAAGCCTGTAAGAAAGTCTCAGAAATGCATTTTTTCTTCAAATTCACCCCATTCTGAATTTTTTTCCAGCTTCCCAATACATTATACAGAATAATAAATGATGGCATCATGAAGAAAAATTTGTCCCGCAAAGATTAAGACCTCATATGGCTCTGAGAGCGGAGAAATAAAAAAGTTATGGCGTTTAGAAGGAGGGGAGTCAAAAACGAAAAACGAAAGTCAAAAAATGCCATCGGCGGGAAGGGGTTAAACTGACCACAGTTTCTCCAGGGGATAGGATGGAAACAGGATGCACAGGGGCGCAAGTGTGAACACCCCCTCACAGATGACACAGATTTCAGGTATTTTGCTTACTTATCATATTCCACAGCGCATTACAGACATTATCCATCACTGTCCCATATAAATCTCACAATCTACATGGAATGGCATTTTAGTCACTAAAGAAGGTCACAAGCTGGCCGAAATGTTTGAACCTATATCTAATAATCTAGATAATCTATCTCCCTTCTCTGATCCCTACTTATTGTCTGGTGTTGGACACTAATAAACTCGTGTCATCTTAATTACACGGATGGGATTGCCTTGGATTACTTTGTATTCTGGGGTGACTGCAAGATGTCCTTCACTGGCCCCCTGTATATCTATATGTGAGTGCTGGTATAACATAAACTTTCAGATAGATAATAGATGGCTAAGTAGGTGTTTTTAACTTTTTTTTTTCATATGTGGTTTTCTTAATTCTTTGTTTCCATACTAACCTTGAAGGATTACTAGAAAGGACGGCAACGTGTGCTAGTGGTGGATGTTATAATGAGCATTTGGTGCTATAACAGGTGGGGAAAGCTATTGGGATATGGGGATATTAGAAAACGATAGGAACTCTAGCAGATGTTGAAACAGGATGATGTATTACTACTCACTATGGGATTCAGAATATAACGGCATAATGTAGAAGAATGAAAATTCCTACCTTTGTATGGACTGCAAACCTAAGCGGGTACTGATTATTTTTATTTTTCTCATTTGTAATAGATTTCAATTTACCAAATCATGTGCTTTATCATTTTTATTATAGTAGCATTTTTTTTTATATATATATATATATATATATATATATATATATATATAGGACATTCAGAGCCTTTTACGTACTGTATGAGCTAATGGGGCATTCAGAATGCTCACGTAACCTTAACCTTTAGACTTCAGGTTAATAACTGTTATCAGAATGAACTACATTAACCAATTTTACCCATCCAGTGCACAAAGAATATTAGAAACATTTAATGCGAAAAGACTTTTGCTGAAAAACATGGAATATTGATGTCTGAGATCTTTTTTGATGTACAGTCATACTTAGACACATCGAGTCACAGCAACATTCAGTGAGATTTGGCTGAAATGTGAAGAATGAGAAAATGTAGACAGTCTTACACTTGTGCATATGGAATGGAGATTATTGTGAATAAATTATAATAAAACAAAAAGTAAAGCTCAGATTTAATCTAAAGTAAAATGTAAAGTGAGGAATAAAGTAATTTATAAAAAAGTCATGTAGAAAAATATCAAATATTATGAAAAAAGCAAAAAAGCGCAGTTAAATTGTAATCTAGGCTGTATACATGAGGAGGTTTATCTGTAAATTTATGGGGTGATTATTGGGAAATGCATTTTGGGGGGCTATTCATGCTTCATCCACGGGGTCCACGGGTTTTCTCGGGTAACCACTTTTTAAGTGAATTAGGTTTCCGTTCTTTGGGTCCCTAAGTGGACCTGAAGAACAGAAATCTAAACTCAGGTATGAACCTAGCCTAACATATTCACATGGGTGAGCAATATGAGTCAACATACAGCACCATTTACTGACCACAGAAGGTTACATTGTGTAGCACAGTTGTAATCGGATAACTTGCTGCGGTGTCATCACCCACAACAAAAGCTGTTGAGATAGTTAGTGTGCAGCAGCTTATTATTTCATGCTAGGTTCACATCCAAGTTCTGGTTTCCATTAGGAGGGTCTGCTTGAGGACCCCCTGAACGGAAACCTAATCTGCATTAAAAAAAATTGGTTACCTTAGGAAACCCAGGGACCCTGTAGACTATAATGGGTCTGTGTGGTTTCAGCTCAGTTTCCGCCCAAAAAGGCAGTGCTTCTCTCTCCGAATTTTTCATATGGAAAGGGAAACAAAATCCCTGAGTGTAGAGCAAGTGCTGGTGTGAACCCAGCGTAACTTGTTAGGTCATGTTTGACTTGTCACATCAGTATTCTTTTATAGGTGGCATACAATATGCAACTTATGGCAGATGGTTGCACACATCAGGGGTATAATGATCAGAGTATACTGTCTATCAGGAGGATTCCTCCCTAAGATGAAGCCGAACCATGGTGCTGTACATTATTATATTAATTCCATGGTGCTTTACATTTACAAACAAACAATGCTAACAATGACCAACTGGCACAGTGGGGTGTAGGGTCCTGCATGCGAGGGCTTACAGTCTATGAGGGAAGAGGGATAGAGACAGAAGGTGAGGGGGAGACAGTTCAGATGGTGGTGAGGTGACAGTAGTGTTATTGGAGGTTGTAGGCCTTCCTGAATAGGTGAGTCTTCAGGGCCTCCTTGAAGCCTGTGATTGTGAGTAGGGTTGAGCGATTGGGATCGGAAAAGATCGGATTCCGATCAGCGATTGAGTAAATTTCACGATCGAGATCGGAATTCCGACCCGATCTTTTCCAGTAGGATCGAGATCGGAGGTTATCTCAAGATCGGCTCAACCCTAAAAGTGACTTTTCCCATAGAAAAGCATTGACTAGGGTTGAAGATCGGGATCGGAAAAGATCGGATTCCGATCGGCGATCGAGCAAATTTCACGATCCGATGGAAAATCGGATTTTAAAATCGATCTTGAAATCTCAAGATCGGCTCAACCCTAATTGTGAGGTTAATATTTGATGTATATAAAATGGATATTCACACTGATAATATTTATGTATCCCTGTTCTGGTGCAGTTTGTGCCAAAAATAATCATATGTGTTTTACACTAAATTTATTAACTGTTTTAGACACTTTCTGACAGTTATGGTTTACTTTAAAAGGGGCCTGACTTTTATGTGACACACGGCGCATTTTTTGACAAAACAATGTGGTAAATTTGTCATTGAGCATTAGTCTTTGTGATAAATCTGGTGCATTTTAAAACTGAGTAGTCTAACTTTGATCTGTCTACGTTATTAGTATGGGTTTTTTTTTTGTTTTTTTTGGAATGTAATGCTATAATCATTTAAGGGATTTCCCAACTTTTATAGAGTTATCCCATCCAAGTGAATGGTACCGAGCTGAAATCCCCAGTACGGCCACATTCTGAGCATTGCAGATTCAGAACCAATCTAAACAATTAAGATGAAGATGCAGAGAGTCTGATCCATACCGTAAGGGAAGTCCATTAATTCTTTAGAAGTTGGATGACCTGGATAACTAAGATAATATGAAGATTTTGCACTACATGTGTCATACAGTCCCCATCTGTGTAGGGGCATCATTTAACTATTCAGACAAAAAAATCTACAATCACATCGACCCTAAACCTTAAAGGAGTAAAATAAAAAAAAAGTTAAAATGAGAGATAAGGGATGCAATTTATTCCTAACTCCTTTTGAATAAATACATTTTTTCATCTACAGGAGTCAATAAAACAGTATGCTATATGTATAGTATAAAATATGTAATACCATACATCAATTGTTTCGTATGTATACATGTAACAGATGTGTCCTCCTTCATATGCCCTTTGTATGGGGTAAGTAAAAACATAGTTCTAAACCAAAAGTTGAAATAATTATAAAGCAGTTTACATCAATATAACATGTAATGTTAAATGTATACAAAAATATAAAAATGTTTCCTATGGGGAATCTGTCACATTGAACATGGTGTCTGATCTGTGGGTGGCAGAATATTGAGCAAGAAGTGCTGAGCAGACTGATATAATAAAGCATTCAGTATAACTTGTAACTTATTCATTGAAACACCTGCACTCTCTATGCTTAGGCCAGTGGGGGGTCCTATCAGTGATTGACAGCTAGCTGTACAGGCACAGTCATACAGGGAAGGCCGTCAGTCACTGAATCCCTATTCCGCCTACTGGACTCATAAATATTGAAAGTGCAGGGATTTCAAAGAATAAATTGCAAATTATACCATATATATATATATATATATATATATATATATATGCAGTGACGTAACTAAAGTCTTGTGGGCTCCGGGTGCAATCTTTTGTCCGGGGCCCCCTACCTCATCCCTACAGAGAATTCTTGATAGTAATTAGAGATGAGCGAGTACTGTTTGGATCAGCCGATCTGAATGGCACGCTCGCATAGAAATGAATGGACGTAGCCGGCACGCGGGCGGTTAAGCGGCCGGCCGACGTCAAAGCGGAAGTACCAGGTGCATCCATTCATTTCTATGGAGCGTGCTGTTCGGATCGGCTGATCCGAACAGTACTCGCTCATCTCTAATAGTAATGGTTACAGGTGCTAACCTTAGTGTGGTTAGGGGTAATCTGGGGGTCTCCTTGGCTTATGGGTCAGATTGAAGCTGCAATCTCAATACTGATGCCAGTGCTTATGGGCCCCCTAAGGCTCCTGGGCCTTGGTGCAACTGCACCCCCTCATGTTACTCTCCTGTTTAAATGCTGCTTGTAGATCAGACAACTTGTCTGAAAATTGGCCCAAAGAGAATGGAATGGGAATTGGAATGGAAGAGGGGAATACTCAGACTTTCTATACACAGGGCTAAGTCAGTCATCATAATGAAGGGTTGACATTGATTTTTAGTATAGGACCCCTCTTCTTTGTACACCTATGTCATAGAGTGTTATAAACTTAAGGTCAGATGAGGTTAAATGGGTATTCCCATCTTGCTTGTTCACCAACCTGCAGGCTGTGTGCTCTGTTCACTTCCTGGTTTTCTCAATACATTGGTGGGCGGGGTTCACTTGCTCTGCTATCTGCTATGTTTGCAGGCAGTAATAAGGGATTGGTTGTAAATGAATTACCACAGTATGAAGCTGATGTAGAAGCTGATGTAGCAGAGCTGGATTTGAGTCAGTTTGCATTACATACAGTGGTATCGGATTCCCTATCTCAGCCCTTTCTCAGCCAAATTCAATTAAACCGACTGATAAGTGGAAGAGAAGGAGATAAAACCACTCAGAAATCCCGGAGCTGTCACCTCCCCCCTCCCCTATCTGAGGAGTTCTGTTACTTGTCTGTGGCAGCAGGGCCCCGTGGTCATAGAAAGGCAGTGTAAACAATGAAGTGAATAAATTAAGATAGCAGCCAAACAAAGCAGTTTTGATAAAGCAATGTATTTAGGAAAAGTCTTAAATCCACATAAACTAGCAGTATAGATAGGATGCTTTTGATGGGACAACCCCTTTAAAGTGGGAGCAGCATATTGAAGAAAGCAGTCTTACTAGATGGGGAGACTTTGTTTCTCCTACTTAGAGTTTACTAAATGTAATTAAGTATCTTAAATCTATTGTTTAGATATTATATTGTATCAAACACAAGAGAAGTTTCACAATTAAAAATACTAATATGTATTTCAAAATATATATTCTATTGACAGTCTTGATCTGCGGCTTGTACAGATAACTGGATCCTGCCAATCTGCATGGGCATTTCCCTGGTAGAAGTTCGGAAGTTTATGTGCTGATACTAACCCTAAAAATAGTGTTACAGTGCTGGATTGCTCTTTACCTGTGCTGATCCTTTGGAGGTCTGTATTAGTTATCTACTTGTCTAATTTTTTTTTTCATTTTTTTTTTTTTTGGTTTTCGGAGCAATTATTAATTTTCTACAGAGTGATCTCAAGTTAAAATATTGGTAACATATGATGTTCACAGATGGAATTACTGTTGTTGAGAGACTACCATATACAAAATTACAAAAAAGTAATAGCTAATGTTTCATACAGTATTTTAGACTTCTGGTGAAGGGAACTATGTAAAAGGAAAGAAAGACCTTTAACAATACAAAGAATTGTAGGATTTCCCACAATGGTGCAGAAAAGCGATAAAATTTACATGTCAATATTCTGGTCTCCAGATCTTAACATATAATTTCATCATACTAGCCATTAAAGTTTTAAAATATGACTTTTGCATGGAGAAATATTTTATTCTATTTTTCTAATTGATTTTTCTTCTATAATCATCACTTTCAGTACCAAACACAATGTCAGCTCGCTCTGAAGACAGAACATCCCCCATCTCACAGCAGCATAGCAACCATTTGACAGATTCCTAGAACTGTTTCCACGGTGCTCCCCTCGCTTCTGCGCTTTCTATAATATGTTCTGTGTGAAAAGACATTATACTAAATTACATCATTGAAATCATCTAGCGAGGACCTCTTCTATTCCAGATAATCGCCAATAAAGGGGTTCTACATTTAAGGAATAGGGACACTTACTTTTATGCGATTCAGAACAGGACATAGACTGGGAGATGAGTGCTGGGAATTTAATAGAATTTCCACCTGAAATCACCTGTAAATAGAAGTAAAGGTCTTGTTAGAAATTCTATTCCGTTCTATATCACTTTCCCCATCATATATATTTCTGTATGTCAAGTCTAATTTGTTATTCAGGGCTCTAGGAAAGCTGGGTATCAGATCCTGACAGTATTGTAATGCTCTTCACCCATCTTTCCTAGAAACAGTTTGAGGCAGCTATTGGGGATCCTGAAAATGATAGTGTCTCAAAAATGAATATTTATTGGTGAATATTTGATATCAGAGAGAATTGCTACTTTAATAGAAGAATATACCTTCATACAAGTTCATAGTTTGATACATTCAACTCTAAGAACAGAAGAAAATGAAATGTACAGTACAGCATTGTTCAGATGTGCTCGTATACAATAGCATGTACTGAGAGAAAGGATAACACCTACTGGCCCAATAACAGAATACATTCTTAATACTATTAATAAATGGCATTGCCAAGATGGGTCTTAAACTGATGTAAAAGCAACTAAACACGAAAGCACTGCAAATCATACTGTGGAAAAGCTCTATATAATATTATAATTCACATATATATATATATATATATATATATATATATATATATATATATATATATCCCTTTACAAGAGCAAGTGATTTCTATCATTCTGGTCAACAGCAGCAAGATATTAAAATACATGTATCTAGTTCTGTCCTGGAGCTGTCACAGAATACAGAGGACAGGAGGACACATTGCTGACAGACCTTTGTTGTTCTCACCAGGTCACATTGGGGGAGATTTACTAATACGTTCTAAAACTTAGCCAGCACAATCTTAGACCAGGCAGCGAGTACTTACCAGGTTCATGAGAGTGACTTGTGCTGTGTGATGAATTTGGCACATTCGGTAAAAACTTTGGTTGGGCACCTCTCTATTCTGATGCAATCTTTTAGTTCACTTATCTCAAACCAAAATTTTTGCCAAAATTTTAGCAGGCATTAATGCGTTTTAAGTCACATCCTTGTATTAGGCTACTCCTATGTAATGGGCATATTTGTCAATGACCCCCATAATATATATATATATATACATATATATATATATATATATATATATATATATATATATATATATGTAAAATATTATTTTGTGCAATGTTCTATTGAAAAGTATAGCCAATGGATATAAGTGAGGCAACTGCGTACCTGTAACTGTGAACTTTTTTGGAATACCTCTGGGTAATAAAAGTATATAGGTATATTAGACATATATGTACAATATACAGTAAATATTCACCACAAAGATGGCATATACTAAGCCTAGCAATCGATGTGTTCACACGTTGTTCCATTACAATGTGAAGTCATCCCATTATAAGTCAATTTGTCCAAAGTTGTTTTGATTCCTCTGAAAATAGATCAGAAGAAAATTAATAAGTTAGGGTCACCTGAATCCAACAGTGTTCTCCTCCTGTGAATTTTTGCTTCCACTGCCAAGATATCAACTTTTTTTTTTTTTTTTAAATGTAGATTGTGAGCCCCACATAGAGCTCACAATGTACATTTTTCCCTATCAGTATGTCTTTTTTTGGAATATGGGATGGAAATCCATGCAAACATGGGGAGAACATACAAACTCCTTGCAGATGGTTTTTTTGCCCTTGGTGGGATTTGAACACCAGGACTCCAGCACTGCAAGGCTGCAGTGCTAACCACTGAGCCACCGTGTGGCCCCAACTTTTTTTTTGCCTATCCAAATGAGCTCCTTGGAGGCTGGGCAGAGGTAATTGGCAGCGCCTATATTACTTCCGGTCTGTTTGCATATTGGCAAAAACTGTGATATCTTGCAATGGAGGCCCCAATTCACATGGGATAATATGGCTTGATTCAGGTCTATCTGCAGGACTGGGTTGCTATACTGGATTCTATTGATAGACTATCTTTAATACACTGTTGTATATAGGAATGTACCAAGAACGTAATTTGAATTCACGTGTATTCGCAGGAGGGGAGGGGGTGCTTACCCCTCTTCCACTATCCATTGTTGTAGTGATTGATCCGCTGCCATATGTAACTACATACACAGTATCTGGTCAGTTGTGCTGGGAGGTGTCAGCGGCGTTGTATGAGTATTCAGCTCATTAATATAGCTGGAGTAACACTATGAGACCTGTGTATTTTTTAGTACCAGTACTCATTGTATTTTGTTCTTTTCATTGGTCGTTCACACCTGTAGCTTATACAGGGCAGCCTATTAACCTGCTACATCTGCTTTAATGGCAATGTCAACAGAACTTTAGGACAACAGCAATGGATTCCTACATGTGTAATAATTCAGATAATGCATATTTATCAAGGATTTTTTTTAATGAAAAACATAAACAGATACTGTTATTAATCTACCTTTCACAGCATGTCCTTTTTACATTGTATACCTTATAGTAATCCTTATAATATAAATATATAGATAGCAAAAAAAAGCACATTTTCTGTTATTCCCTCCAGTGTTTAACTACATTACATCCAGAAAAATCCCCCCTCCACTTTTTCTAGGTTAACTATGCAAGTTCATAGGTATTATGAGGCAGCAGAAGCCCTCTCTGTCCTTCCTCACAACAGCAGAAATAAATCATAGTACACTGGAGACTGGAATTTCAGGTACCATGCTGGGAACTTCATTACTTGAGCTGTGTCACATATTACTATGCATATTGCTACTGATTGGACACAGTCTCATAAATGCAGCCTATTTCTGTCATAGTCTTTGGGAGAAGAGATCTGTTTTCTGCTTAGACAGATGCTCTACCAGAGGGAGGGGTGTAAGGAACGAATAATGACAAAGCTATGGAGCAGCTGTGTGTCCTTACCCCCCTAGAAAAGATCCCTTTGCCTAATGATATGTCTAATTCATTGCAACACTTCCTTAAACCCTCATTGTAATCATTTTCCCTTATAATTTACGGGTTACAGTTTGTCAGGCCGGGTAGTCTGTGTTTCTTAAATTTATGTTGTTGAAGCCATTGCCTCTGCCTTGTCTGGGATTCTAGAGACTGCATGCAGAATAATGATATAATATAATCCTGCACCGGCTTCATCTACCGGCAAAGTAAAGCACATGAGTGTTTTACATTTTTTTTTGTCAACAACATAAAATTAATGAACCAAATGTAGCAAATTAATGAATATATCCATTAGCAAGCTTTTGATAGACTAAGCAAGCAATTATTGCGTGCCATGCATTTCCATAAATTATAATTTACTTGTTCAGAGATTACTTTATGAATGGCACATTACTTTATACGTAGAAAATGAGAAGGTAGATAATATTACTGGATCACTGGCTCTTCCCATTTATTTTCTCTATTTAGTGGATTAATCTAGCTGGAGATTGGAATAGAAATCATACTTTTAGCAACATAATATTTATTCTGTGCCTAAATAAGGAAGCTAAAGAATACATACATTTTCTTATTTCAGTGTCGGACAAATTGCACAAAGGCTGTATAGAGGAATATGTAGTGCTTGCCACCCCATACTATGTATGCTGCTACATGCAATTATCCTAGCGAAGAATTCTTCACCAACATGGTATTCAGGGACACATAGCAAAATAATAATAATAATAATAATAATAATAATAACAATAATAAGTAATAATAATAATAATACATAATTATACTACTACTGTTAACAATATAATAACAATAATGATATATAAATATAATAATGTAATAATAATAATAATAATAATAATAATAATAATAATAATAAATTCATCCTATCCTATTAATATTATAATGTATGTTTGGATGTTTGTTCCTCAATCACACAAAAATGACTGAACGGATTTGAATGAAATTTGGCACACAGATAGATTGTAACCTCAATTAAAATATAGGCTACTTTTTATCCCAGTAAATGACATGGTTTCATGACAGTTATGAATTTAAGTTCACATACTATAGTAAACAGCTCTTAGCTGCAGCCTTATCTCAGCCAGGGCTGTTATCTCTCTGTGTATACACACTAACCCTCAGTGTGTAGACAACTTTGCATATTATCTCATCTGCTCCAGTGCTGACAAACATGGGCAAACACCTTTAATCCAAATTGTCAGTTTTTAACATGCCTGGAAAAAAGAGAATCTAATTTGTCGCAGACAATGACAGCTATGAAGGTAGCCAGAAGTCACAGAGTTCTTTTCAAGTACAGCTGAGGGGGATCAACAACACACTCATTATATGGCATCCCAGCGAGGTGCTGAAATGCTGAAACAATCCCAGGCACAGTGCAAGAACCAAGTTCAGCGGCAGGCCACCTTGAGAGCTGCTGAAATGCCGGAGCATGCGGATCATCGATGCCAACAACTTGCTCATTAAATGGCACACTCAGAACAAGTGTGCCATTCATTAAATGGCACACTTGTGCCAGAACAATCACGGGCACAGCGCCAGGAATGAGTTCAGAGGCAGGCCAGCTTGACAGCTGCCCAAACGCTGGAGCAGGAGTATCATCAACACCAATAACACATTCATTATATGATGTTCCAGTGAGCTGCTGAGATGCTGGAACAATCCCAAGCACAGTGCTAGAAACAAGTTCAGCAGCAGGCCAGCTTGAGAGCTGCCGAAACGCCGGAGCATGCGGATCATCAACGCCAAGAACACGCTCATTAATATGGTGTCCCAGCGAGCTGCTAAGATGCTGGAACAATCACAGGCATGGTGCGAGGAACAAGTTCAGCAGCAGGACAGCTTAATAGCTGCCGAAATGCCGGAGCAGGCAAACCACCCACGGCAGCAATTTGCTAAATATAGGTGGATCATTGATGCCAACAACCCGCAGACGAAGTCGCGGGCAGTGGCTAATAGGTTATATAAGCACAATCATAAGGCTTCGGTACACGTGAATTTTACACTGCTCCAGTACACTGCTCTTTTACCAGTCCTTGATTGATGTCTCCATTAGGGTTGAGTGATCAAGATCAGAAAAGATCTGATTCCCATGGGCGATCGAGTAAATTTAACGATCGCGATCGGAATTCCGATCCCAATCTTTTTCGGCGGGATCAAGGTCTCACTTGAGTTCTCACAATAATTGGCTACTGGCCAATCATTGTGGGAAAAGCTAACATTAGGGTTGAGCAATCGGGATCGGGAAAGATTGGCTCCTGATCGGCGATCGAGCAAATTTCACAATCACGATCGGCTGGAAAATGTTTGAGAATCGGATTTTAAAATGAATATGCAAATGAGCTTTTTAATGCAATGAGGGTGTCCCCTTTACAAGAACTATGATTCACAGGCATTGTTCATGTAAAGGAGTGGAGGGACTGGGTGCTGCATAGCTTTTTGGTGTGATGAGAGCAATGGTGATGCCCTTGTTGCACCAAACAGCTCATTAACTTATCAGGAAAAAAGCTATTATTTCAGCGATGGAGTCACTAAACCGAAATTAGGGAAAATAGACATTTTATGTACATGAATCTCGACTATTTGAGTGTGCTTATAGTTCAATAGGTACTGATCTGGTGACAGACTCCTTTTAAGGCAGGTAAAGTAGGATACTATAGAAGTCCAATGGCGTCATATAGCAATGGAGGCCAGGGTCTGACGTAGCGTAAACACGACAGTTTGGAGAGAAATTGACGAAAAATACCTGCAGCAGAAATGCTGCGATTTCCAAAACTGTTGCTCTTTGGAAATTGCAACATGTCAATTATACTCCCAGAAACACCAGTGGTTTTCTTATAGGTGTTTTCTGTGAAAAGTTCTGTGGGGAAAAAAGCAGTGTGTTTCCACCACAGTTTTTCCCACAGCTCTTTTTTTGCTGTGGCCCACTACATGGGGCTTTAGTCAAAGGGAGTCTATCACCTGCAAAATCAATTCCAAACCCCTTATGTGCTGATATAGGGGCAGGAAGTGACATGATGAATATACCTATTTTGTGTCAAAGTGCCATCTTGCTGCTCTAAAAAAAGCAACTTTAAATCTATATGCAAATGTACTGCTTGGTGCACCAAACAGCTAATCTGAATATGGATTAAAAAGTCATTTTTATGAGTAGCAAGATTGCACACATAATAGGTATATTCACTATGTCACTATCTGCCCATACAACAACATATAAGTAGCACAAAGGGATTTTGCTGGTAGAATTTCGTTAAAATGGCGGTACACATGAATCTTAATATGCGAGAATGAACTACAGGGCATCTACACATACAAAGTCTACTGTAGTCATATTTGACATTTAATGTTAACATCAGCCTGGCCTAATGCATTTGGTTGCACGGTGTTCACTGTAATATCCTTAAGCAACATCATGGTCAGGGGAACATCTCTTGGGGAAACCTGAGGCCTTGCAACCAATGCAATATTAAATACAGAGAAGAAATATTATTTATATATTTTAGATATATTATCACTTAAAGAGGACCTTTCATGTCCTCGGGCACCTGCAACGTTATATACCGCTAGCAAGCCAACACTACGCTGAGTTCAACACACTTTTGGCTTTCCCGTTATGTGCTGGAGATATCGGTGCCCTTGCCAATATCTCTTCACCGTCAGTAGGGCGTTCCTGACAGTCTAGATGGGCTGTGATGAACGCTCCTCCTGACAGTACTGTCCAAAGCCCTGTACTGTCAGAGAGGCGTTCCTTACTACCCAGCAAAGATGCTGAGCGGTGAGGAACGCCCCCCCCCCTCCTCCTGACTGTACTTGTCCATAGACATAGTACTGGGGGAGGGGGATTTCTCACAGCTTAGTGTCATCACTGGGTAGTAAGGAAAGCCCCCTCTGACAGTACAGTGCTACACACACTACTGTCAGGAGGGGCGTTCATCACGGTCCAGCTAGACTGTCAGGAATGCCCTTCTGACGGTAAAGAGATATCGGTAAGGGCACCAATATCTCCAGCCCTGGGGCACATAACAAAGAAGCCGACAGTGAGTTGAATTCAGCGCCCTGTCAGCTTTCTAGTGGTATATAAAACTGCATGTGACCGAGGACATGAAAGTCCTCTTTAACCTTTAAGTATGCCTGTGCATATATACACATTGAAGACCTGCACGTATCGACTATAAGTAATGTTTTTATACCTTATATTTTTCTAGTTTCTTGCAAAATTTTGTAATTTTTTTCCTTTTGCAAAGGCTTTGCCACTTTCCTTTAAAAAAAAAAAGCATGGTGAGGGGCATGGTGCGAATCAGCAGTGCCAGATTTATTATCATTTATACCAGTTTACTGGCATAAATGACCCCTGTAGTCTATGCCAGCCAGAGATGGTCAGAGATTTCAGCAGGAGGCATGTGTCCGGGAATAGGTTGGAGGCGTGCGCCTCCTCATAAATAAGGTACACCTTCAACTGGTGCAGGCTATTGGTATGGAAAATACTGCTCTTCATAAATCTGTGCATTGCGTAGCACTGCCTCTGCTGTTCTGTTGTGTATGACTTATAGAAATATTGGAGATTTCCAACAAGAATTAGTAAGTGACTGTGATCAGATAATAATACTACTGTGCAAGTATCAGGGAATTCAGATTTTATCTGCTTTTTCACTGTATTATATTTGTATTGTCCAGTTTCTTATTTGTAATTCCTGAATAATAGCTTCACTTTTTCTGCAGATTACTTCCTAACTCCCCCTACTGGTGTATCAACCACTGTTACAATGTAAAGTTAATAAATAGTATTTATGGTCAAAAGCAATAAGACTGCTGCTTAATGCTGTGAATATATGACAACTAATCCAGGTATTAGTAAATGATTCTCAGTTTTCAAAATAAAATATAAGTCGTGTTTCAATAGTCAGATTTTATTTTCAAGGATATGTTAAATTTATAGGTAATTTCCACTCCATATCCCTTCCGCCGTTCATTTGGAATTTTTGGGAGCTTCACTTTAGAATTATTTCTATCAGTATGTGGGAGATTCATAAATAGCAGCGTAAGATTATTATTATTATTATTATTATTATTATTATTATTATTATTATTATTATTATTTTGTCTTTAGGAAAGACCAGGAATTACCCCACATTTGCCATGTAGACCTAATAATACATATTATTGTATGCCATTTTTTGTCTTCTGTCAATGGGAGTCTAGGCAGGTTGGGGTGGGGGCCCCCCTAGATTCCCATCCTGGCCATCCTGTCCACCTCTGCAAAAAACTGTTTCTGCCTGTTATGCCACGTGCTGTGACCCCTCCTCATGTCCTCCAACTGCAGTCAGTCTGTATTACCAACATCACTTCCCACAGAGGACTAAATGATCCTGCATTGTATCTTTTGTTTGTTTCTTTTTAGTTGCTATAACTCCTAGTATCTCTCTATCCGCTACGAGCTTGTATGTGTTTCTCTCTCGCTATATACTACAGTACTATCCATGATTCTGTATCACACTGAATTTCCCCATTGTGGGACTAAGGATTATCTTATTTTATCTTCATATTTACTATAACTCATGCCAGGGGTGCGTTATACCAAAATTGACTCCAGCCTCTGACTCGGGGTGCAGGAATTAGAGTTAGCAGAACGCTGGAACCTCTTATTAATTCTGACGTGTCTAGCGCCTGTAGGGTAATAGATTAAGACTGGCGTAGGAAACGGTGGCCTTAATAAACCCCTCCCGTGTCTGTACAGCAATGTGGGACATGTGGGCGCGTATAAAGAAGAGAGAGAAAAATAAATAAATTCCCTATCTAACCTTCCAGAAAGCAGATTAACAAAATTATCAAAAATATAGATTATTTAAATATTTATTTTGCACAACATGCAGAGAAAAACAAAAAAATTCTAACATGGAGATAGAACTGGTCGAAAGCTCCTTAAGGAACTTAAGGTCAAGGATGTAAAAATTAGAACATTGTGCAACGATATTCTAGATCAAAATAAATATCCTTCTTATAAGGTTAAATATGGATAAATGATGTATTAATCCTCCGTGCTACACATGCATAGTTTTGAGAACAAGTCAGCATCAAGAGTACAGTACAAAGATTATCTATCAAATACATCTATAAATCATGACCTGCCAGTGTATCCCTATGATTCATTAACGCTGCCAGCACTAATCTCTTCTGAGTGAAATATTCAATTATGCTTATGAAATTGCAGAGAACCTGGGAACTTTTATGAGAAAGTCTTGCTATTTACATTCTACTTTAAGCATGCCAAATGATTGAGGATTTCCAAGGATATTTGTTCAATACGCAAGAATATTGGATGAAAAAGTAAATTAAAAAACCATGACATTTGAGGTGTCTAGCATCAGAATGAATGAATGAAGCAGAGAGAATGAGTGAATGAATAAAAAAAGCAATATAGAAAATAAGCAAAGTGCTGTTTTTAGCCCATTTTCATAGACTTATAACTTTCTAATTTAATAAATACTTTCAAAGAGCTTAACCCCTTAAGGACACAGCCAGCCTTTCTTTATTGTCAATCTCTTAAAGTTAGAACTGTATGTTATCATTATGTGATAAGTAGAGATGAGCGAACAGTGTTCTATCGAACTCATGTTCGATCGGATATTAGGCTGTTCGGCATGTTCGAATCGAATCGAACACCGCGTGGTAAAGTGCGCCATTACCCGATTCCCCTCCCACCTTCCCTGGCGCCTTTCTTGCTCCAATAACAGCGCAGGGTAGGTGGGACAGGAACTACGACACCGGTGACGTTGAAAAAAGTAGGCAAAACCCATTGGCTGCCGAAAACATGTGACCTCTAATTTAAAAGAACAGCGCCGCCCAGCTTCGCGTCATTCTGAGCTTGCAATTCACCGGGGACGGAGGTTTCCGTCCAGCTAGCTAGGGCTTAGATTCTGGGTAGGCAGGGACAGGCTAGGATAGGAAGGAGAAGACAACCAACAGCTCTTATAAGAGCTAAATTCCAGGGAGAAGCTTGTCAGTGTAACGTGGCACTGACAGGCTCAATCGCCGCAACCCAGCTTTCCCAGGATCCTGAATGGAACACACTGACAGTAGATTCCCGTATACCCCATATATACACCCCAAATCCCCGTTCCAACGGTGTTCCCCCCCACCTTCACCTCAGAAATACCCTGCAAGTCCCCTAGCAATAGAATTGGGGCTATATACACCCACTATTTTTGCTACTGGTATATAGTGCCATTGTCTCACTGGGAATTCAAAGAATATATTGGGGTTACGTGCACCCACAATTTTTGCTACTGGTATATAGTGCCAGTTTCTGACTGGGAATTCAAAGAATATATGGGGGTTACGTGCACCCACAATTTTTGCTACTGCTATATAGTGCCATTGTCTGACTGGGAATTCAAAGAATATATTGGGGTTACGTGCACCCACAATTTTTGCTACTGGTATATAGTGCCATTGTCTCACTGGGAATTCAAAGAATATATTGGGGTTACGTGCACCCACAATTTTTGCTACTGGTATATAGTGCCAGTTTCTGACTGGGAATTCAAAGAATATATGGGGGTTACGTGCACCCACAATTTTTGCTACTGGTATATAGTGCCATTGTCTCACTGGGAATTCAAAGAATATATTGGGGTTACGTGCACCCACAATTTTTGCTACTGGTATATAGTGCCATTGTCTCACTGGGAATTCAAAGAATATATTGGGGTTATGTGCACCCACAATTTTTGCTACTGGTATATAGTGCCATTGTCTCACTGGGAATTCAAAGAATATATTGGGGTTATGTGCACCCACAATTTTTGCTACTGGTATATAGTGCCATTGTCTTACTGGTAATTCAAAGAATATATTGGGATTACGTGCACCCACAATTTTTGCTACTGGTATATAGTGCCATTGTCTGACTGGTAATTCAAAGAATATATTGGGGTTACGTGCACCCACAATTTTTGCTACTGGTATATAGTGCCATTGTCTCACTGGGAATTCCAAGAATATATGGGGGTTACGTGCACCCACAATTTTTGCTACTGGTATATAGTGCCATTGTCTCACTGGGAATTCCACAAATAATTTGGGGATTCATTCACCCTACATCTCAGGCTCTTGCCATATTCACCCAGGTTGTCAGTGCTGCACCAGCTCGTTCCCAGACAGCTCGGCCCGAAAAACATGTTACCTATATAGAGGATTTGGACAATGAAGACAACATGTTCTAAATCTAATGTCTGCACCTTCTCCAGAATTAAAATAATGGCAGCGTTTAACTTTCAAATAGCACTGCACAAAGGAAGAGCTTATCAGCTTGTCTCATGACATGCTACTGAAAAGTGTCATTTGTGTATCTTAATGTAAATATAGTTGTATAAGCTTTTTGGGTTTTAGGCACTGGCAAGTTATTTATTACCACCCGCTCCCTTATAATGATGATGACGCCAAAGTCACTGTGGGTGTTCAGAGCTCACAGCTTTGGTTGACATTTGTCTTGCTCTCTGTCGGTACCAGCTGTCTTTTTGGATACCGTAAAGTTATGTTGACTTTATATAGAAGCTTTAGCCAGGTTGTGACAGTGTGTAACCCTAACAACACTAAGTGGGATACACATTAATAGTCAGTCTATGTACGCTAAACGTATCACTGAAGTAATTTTTTTTCCCTCTCCCCTAATATAAGAAAGGAACAGACATTAGACCTAGACCGGGGTTCGAGGCTTGTAAAAATCCAGTATTATTTGTTCTTCATGATGTGAAATATGTGTTGAAAAGCAACCCAAGATGAAGTCAGCCATGTGTGCCAGTGTGTTACTTGGCATGCCTTTGCTGGCCCCAACTGTAAGGGTCACTCTCCATTTCCTCCATTTTCCACTCCCCTTCATACCATTTGTGGTGAAGCAATGGGATGCACTGAAGTGCACCCTCTAGCCTCGTGTGGGACAGGGACATCAGATGCCACTCCAACCCCCTCGTCTTCCTCCGCCAGCCAACGGTGCGAAGATGAGAGGAGTGTGCTCTGAATGTTTTCTGCCTAGCAGAGGCTAGTTCTCACTTACGAAAATGGCCCCACTTTGACCTGTATATCAGGCACAATGGTGTAGGTTTCAAAGAAACATGGCACCAACAAGTTGGAAAACGTGGGCCATGCGTGGACCGTGTTTGAGTCTGGCAAGCTCCAGATCTGCTACCAGGTTCCAGCCATTATCACAGGCGCAAAAATGCCAGGCCCCAGGTGTAGCAGGGAAAAAAAAATGCCATCTCAGCCAGGATGGCATCCCTGACCTTGGAGGCACTGTGCTGTCTGTCCCCCAAGCTGATCAGTTTCAGCACGGCCTGCTGACATCTCCCCACGCCAGTGTTACAGTGTTTTCCGCTAGTAGCTGGGGTGGAGGTTGCAGCATCGTAGGGTTTCAGTCTACTCCTGCCATGAATTTTGGCCTGGGAGAGGAGATAGGCCACCCCAGTTTGCACCCAGGGACCAGACTCCACCACATTCACCCTGCCTGTCATTAAAGATAAGCACTGCAGCATCCCTGACCACAGGCGCTTGTCCATGTGTCGGTGGTCAAGTGGACCTTGCAGCAAAGCGCAGAGCTCTGGGCCCGACTGATGTTATGGGACACATGCAGGCGCAAGGCAGGGACAGCACACCAAGAGAAGTAGTAACGGCTAGGCCCAGCATAGGGAGGTGCCCCAGCTGCCATCTGCTGACGGAAGGCCTGGGTCTCCAGAAGCATAAACAAACACCAACATCTCCAGAGCCAGCAGTTTATCAATGAGGCTGTTAAAGGCTTGGGCATGGGGGTGGGTTGTGTTGTACTTCTGCCTGCAATGAAAAGCTTGTGAAATGTGGACTGGCTGGGAAGAGGCGCATGATGGTGCAGGCCAAAAGGGCGCATGAGGGTGAACTCCCCAATGTGTCAGAGATAGGTGTGTAGGTGTCCTTGCATCATATACTTGCACCATATTTGGCTTTGGAAGTTAATTTTGTGCCAAAAAGTGGTTAAGACAGCGATCCCTCAGCTACTCCCGTTACACTGTCTAGTGAAATTACCATCTTTGGAAGTGGACCACCACTTGTAAGATCCCAAAGGAAGCAGGCAAGAGATGTGCAGTGCAGAAAAAAAGATGAGAAAATAAGTGTAGGCTGTAGAGCACAGAGGGATCGGAGAGGACAGAGCTGGTGTCGGACAGGTATTCCCACAACATGCGCCTATACTTGTCCCTCCTGGTGACACTAGGCCCCTGAGTGGCAGTAATTTGTCCAGGGGGGCCATTAACGTGTTCCAGACCTAGGAATAAGTCTTCCAACAGGGTAGAGTTTTGCATGCCTTTGCTTCTACCCACTGTTTTTGCTGCTTAGCTTCCCTCCACATCTACACTGCTTTCACCCCTAAACATCACCCCAGTTTATGCCTTTGCTTCTACCCTGTTTTTTTTTTGTTGAATTAGCTTCCCTCTACATCTACACTGCTTTAGGCCCTAGACATCACCCCTGTCCATGTGGGGTCGGTGGCCTCGTCATCCACCAACTCCTCTTCCAATTGCGCACTGGCCCCTTACTGCAAACCGCACATGACCACAGCTTGCCCTGATGGCAACTGTGTCTCATGATCCCCACTTAGGTCCAGACAAGTCGGTGGCGGGTCCAAAACCCCAAAATTGGAAGGAAATGGCGGATGCTGCAGTATTTCTAACACCTGTTCCTGGTGCTCGGGCCTGGTCTGTGTTGTACCCTGCACCCTGCTTAACGCAGCTGCCATATCCGAAGTTGTGCTGAGCGCATGCTAATGTTTCGTGTCCAGTGCAATGGATGGGATGGGATTTCACATAAGTCTGCCACCCATGGCCACTCATGGTTGAGCAACTGAGGGAGTTGACTTTGACGAACCCGAGGGTTTTGGAGTTGGAACTACATCAAAGGTCTGTGCAGCTCACACACCCTGCTCAAGATATGGTATTGTAGGGTTTCAGCGTGTGTGAATGACGGACAACAGCCTGTGTTTGGACAGATGTAGGCCTTGCTAGAGTGTTTTTAGGCTAGCAGCGACTCCTGTGCACTTGCAAAAGTGGGTGCACAAGCGCCGCATTTTCAACAGTAGCTTCGGTACATTTGGGTATATTTTCAAAACATTTTGCACCACTAGGTTAGACGTGGGCCAAACATGGAACGTGTTGGAGGCTGGCAAGCTCCAGAGCCGCTACCAGGTTCCAGCCATTATCACAGGCGTAAAAATGCCAGGCCCCAGGTGTAGCAGGGGAAAAAAAATGCCATCTCAGCCAGGATGGCATCCCTGACCTCGGAGGCACTGTGCTGTCTGTCCCCCAAGCTGATGAGCTTCAGCACCGCCTGCTGACGTCTCCCCACACCAGTGTTTTAGCGTTTGCCGCTAGTAGCTGGGGTGGAGGTTGCAGCGTCGTAGGGTTTCAGTCTACTCCTGCCATGAATTTTGGCCTGGGAGAGGAGATAGGGTACCTCAGTTTGCACCCCGGGACCAGACTCCACCACATTCACCCTGCCTGTCCTTAAAGATAAGCAGCATCCCTGACCACAGGCGCTTGTCCAAGTGTCGGTGGTCAAGTGGACCTTGCAGCAAAGCGCGGAACTAAGGGCCCACCTGATGTTGAGTGACACGTGCTGGTGCAAGGCGGGGACGCCACACCGGGAGAAGTTGTGACGGCTAGGGACAGCATAGTGAGGTGCCACAGTTGCCATCAGGTCCGGGAAGGCGGGAGTTTCAACAAGCCGGAACGCCAACCTCTCCTGGACCAGCAGTTTAGCGATGTTGGCGTTCTAGGCTTGCGTGGGTGGGTGGTTAGCGGTGTATTTCTGCCGGCGCTCCATTGTCTGAGAGATGGTGGGTTGTTGTAAAGAAGCGCCTGATGGTGCCTTTGATGGTGCAGGAGAAGGAGATAAGACAGAAACAGGGGAGGATGAGGGAGAAGTCAACAAAGTGGCGGAGGCAGATGAAGTGATGTCCTGGCTCGTCCTCTGGAGTGCATCGCCAGCACTGTGAGCAGAGGCAGTGGCATGAACGGCGGGTGACGTTTGTCCTGCCGTTGCTGCCTGCCACTGATTCCATTGCTTGGATTCCAAATGACGGTGCATTGAAGTGGTGGACAGGTTGCTCTTCTCAGGGCCCCTACTCGATTTCGAGAGGCAAATTGTGTAGACGACACTATATCTGTCCTCGGCGCATTCCTTGAAAAAACTCTACACCTTCAAGAAAGGTGCCCTCTATGGGGGAGTTTTTCTTGGCTGGGTACAAAAGGGAACATCTTCGGACATTCCAGGTCTGGCCTGGCTTCGGCAAAGCAGCTGACCTCTGCCTCTGGACATGTCTCTGCCTCTAGCTACCCTTTTTGGTGCTGCACCTGCCTCAACATCCACACTACTTTCCCAGCTTGACATCCGCCTTGTCCAGGTGGGGTCGGTGTCCTCGTCGTCCACCACCTCCTCTTCCAACTCCTGTCTCGCCTCTTCCTCCTGCACAATGCGCATGTCAACTGGCTGCCCTGACAGCAACTGCGTCTCATCGTCGTCGATGAGGGTGGGTTGCTGGTCATCCGCCACCAAATCGACCGGAGATGGAGGAGACTCTAGTGTTTGAGCATCTGGACACAGATACTCGTCTGTTAGGTCCGTGGAATCGCGAAATGGAGGGGCAGGTTGCTGTACAGTCAAAGGAAGGGAGAACAGCTCTGGGGAGCAGGGACAGTTGGGGTTATTGTTCTGGGAAGATTGGGAATTTTGGGTGGAAGGAGGACAAGACTGTTGGGTAAGAGGAGGTAGAGGCTGACTGGCTGGTGGACAATGTGCTTTAAGCGTTATCCGACAGCCATTGCAAGACCTGTTCCTGGTTCTCGGGCCTACTAATCTTTGTACCATTCAGCCTAGTTAATGTGGAACTTTTGTGCAAAGCGCAGAACTTAGGGCCCGCCTGATGTTAAGGGACACACGCTGGTACAAGGCTCAACTCACCCTAAGTGCCAAAAACACTGCTGGTGCAAGGCTCTACTCATGCCAAGGGCCTCAATCTCTGCTGGTAGCTCAGTTTAAGGTCCTGTAACTTTGTTTGGAAGGGCTCATGTTAAGGTCTAGAAAAGTGAATTTTGGAAGGTCTTACCACATCACACACACACACACACACTCAAAATGACAGTTAAGGGTGAGGGCTTTTGGAATTCCCATTGCCTATTCCATTTGTGGTTGTCATGGGGAACGTGATTTAAAGGGGTGGTTGTTACTGTTTGTTGAGCTTAAATTGGGGTTTGTGTCCATCCATTTGGGGAGTAAAGAAGGTTTCCAGGTATTTTTCCACTTTGATAGAGGTTTTTTTGAATGTGGAAAGTGTGTAGTTGTTAGGCTGTGATGTTGGGGTAATAGAGGGTCTTTGGTGTGTTAGATGCCCCCAGACATGCTTCCTCTGCTGTCCCAGTGTCATTCCAGAGGTGTTGGCATCATTTCCTGGGGTGTCATAGTGGACTTGGTGACCCTCCAGACACGGATTTGGGTTTCCCCCTTAACGAGTATCTGTTCCCCATAGACTATAATGGGGTTCGAAACCCGTTCGAACACACGAACATTGAGCGGCTGTTCGAATCGAATTTCGAACCTCGAACATTTTAGTGTTCGCTCATCTCTAGTGATAAGTAGAGTAGCGGCATAGTGTGTTAAGGACCTTCTTGCTATGTTGTAAGTGTATGGCATGGTGTGAAAATAAGTTTTTTTTATAGATCTCTATCCACAAAAACTTAATCATCAATATACCATTTTAGGCTCCTTCACATCTGCATTGGTAATCTATTTGGGGGAACATGCGGACAAGAAAGTACTTCACAATCTACATTCCTGTTCGCATGACTCGTGCAGAGATCCCGCAACAAGCACACGGACCCCATTATAGTCTATGGGGTCCATGTGGTTTAACTGCACACCACTTGCAAATGCGTTCTGTAGTCCGTTTATGGGGTCCCTATGCGAACTCCCAGAACAGATCACCAAATGCAGATGTGAACCAAAGGTAAGACCCCACATTGCAGAAATGCAGCATTTTTGTTGCAGATTTTGCTGCAGTTTTTTTAGCCAAATGTCTAACTGTTTCCTTTATATTTTCCATCACTTTTCAAGCCACTCCTGACTTTGTCGCAAAAAACTGCTGCAAAATCTACAACAAAAGTGCTGCATCTCTGCAACATGGAGCCTTAGCCTTAAGGTCTGCTTCGTGTTTTACTAATGCCTATGCAAAAGATTTTTTTCCATCTGTAGTTGTGGACAGAAAACTGAAACCATTGATAGCCATTCTGTGATTTCTGGAGATCCTTGTCTTTGTCACCCAGTCACACATACAAGAAAAAATGCATCCAAAAGGGGAAAAACACTTAAAGAGGACCTCTGGCACCCATCATTTTAGATACCTCTGGAAAGTTTGAGAGTGCGCTGAATTCAGCACCCTGTCAGTTTTGCCGGAGATATCAGTGCCGGTAGTTTCGACACCGTTATCTTCCCACTGCCAGAAGGGTGAGCCTTAATGCTCAGCGTCATCACTGGGCGGTAAGAAGTGTCCCCTCTGACATTACAATGCTATGGAAGAATACTGTCAAGGGGGTGGTCCTTACAACCCAGCAATGATGCTAGGCAGTAGGGCTCACCCTTCTGACAGTGGGTAGATATTGGTGCAGAAAATAACAGCACTGATATCTCCTGCATCCAGGGGCTTATTGGGAAAGCTGACAGCGCAATGAATTTGGCACACTGTCACCTTTCTAGCTGTTTTTCTTGTGTTTTTCTTGTGTTCTTGTGTGTTGTTTTACGATTAGTAGCTATGTAATATAATCATTGTGTATTTACTTCTTATGTTGATATTGTTTCCTACGTATGGAGTACCTATTTTTCTCTCAATCACTAAAACACTCTGCAGTCCACCATGTGATATATCCTTTTGTATCGCCGTGAATATTTCACTAGCATGTCTGTTTACTTAGTTCCATATGTTTAACATGAATGCCTAGGAAAGAGTTCTTCATTGTAAATTCCATTTATATGTTATGTTCCCACAGTGTAAGTGCTGCAACAATTCATTAACTATGATAATTGCACCTACACTTCCTGTATGTTTTCACACTGACTCAACTATTTTTAGCACCATATAGACAATTGTTATTGCCTTAATTTCTATCAAGTAAATATGTGTCTTTTCCATTTTAACATAATACAAATATATTAAAGTATTGGCACCCCTGCAATTCTGTCAGATAATACTCTTTTTCTTCCAGAAAATGATTGCAATCGCAAATTCTTTGGTATTAATATCTTCATTTAATTTGTCTTCAAAAGAAAACCACAAAAAAATTGTCAAAAAGCCAAATTGGATATAATTCCACACCAAACATAAAAAAGGGGGTGGACAAAAGTATTGGCACTGTTTGAAAAATCATATGATACTTCTCTAATTTGTGTAATTAACAGCACCTGTTACTTACCTGAGGCACCTAACAGGTGGTGGCAATAACTAAATCACACTTGCAGCCAGTTGAAATGGATTAAAGTTGACTCAACCTCTGTTCTGTGTCCTTGTGTGTACCGTATTGAGCATGGAGAAAAGGGACTGTATGGTAGGATACCCAGGAAGACCCCACTGCTTACCCAGAGACATAAAAAAGCCAGGCTGGAGTTTGCCAAAACGTACCTGAGAAAGCCAAAAACGTTTTGGAACAATGTTCTCTGGTCAGATGAGACAAAAGTACAGCTTTTTGGGAAAAGGCATCAACATAGAGTTTACAGGAAAAAAAAAAAGAGGCCTTCAAAGAAAAGAACACGGTCCCTACAGTCAAACATGGCGAAGGTTCCCTGATGTTTTGGGGTTGCTTTGCTGCCTCTGGCAATAGACTGCTTGACCGTGTGCATGGCATTATGAAGTCTGAAGACTACTAACAAATTTTGCAGCATAATGTAGGGCCCAGTGTGAGAAAGCTGGGTCTCCCTCAGAGGTCATGGGTCTTCCAGCAGGACAATGACCCAAAACACACTTCAAAAAGCACTAGAAAATGGTTTGAGAGAAAGCACTGGAGACTTCTAAAGTGGCAGCAATGAGTCCAGCCCTGAATCCCATAGAACACCTGTGGGGGAGGAGAGATCTCAAAATGGCAGTTTGGAGAAGGCCCCCTTCACATCTCAGGGACCTGGAGCAGTTTGCCAAAGAAGAATGGTCTAAAATTCCAGCAGAGCATTGTGAGAAACTCATTGATGGTTACCGGAAGTGGTTGTTCGCAAATATTTTGTCTAAAGGTTGTGCTACCAAGTATTAGGCTGAGGGGGCCAATACTTTTGTCCGGCTCATTTTTGGAGTTTTGTGTAAAATGATCAATGATTTGACTTTTTTTTCATTCTCTTTTGTGTTTTTTCATTGCAAGCAAAATAAATGAAGATATTACCAAAGAGTTTGTGCTTGCAATTATTTTCTGGAAGAACATGAGTATTATCTGACAGAATTGCAGGTGTCAATACTTTTGGCCAACACTGTATATATATATATATATATATATATATATATATATATATATATATATACAAACACACACATATACATTTACGTATTGTGTATATAACATTCAACTTTTTTTTTAAATTTGCTATACAGACTATAAACTTTTACATTGGGTGGTATGTAAACCTTAGCATATGAAGTATTTACAGTGCATATATAGGAAGTAATATTCAACTGACACCCTGCTTCAGTGGCCTAGATGAGAGTTATCTTTATCATAGACACTTTAACCCCTTTAGATGACTCTTTCAATAGCGATAGCGGCATATAAGAAGTTCCCAACAGTTAACGCCCATCCCATACATTGCAATGCCCTGCTACAGAGTTCGGGATTAGAGATAACAACAACAATGGCATCTAAGGGTTGTCTCAATGGTTCATTCCCTTGAAGCCCTCTTGCATCACATGGTCCCCCAGTTATGCCATTATTAATTTGGTGGAGGCATGACCTAATAAGCTGTCTGTCAGAGTTTATACTGTTAGTCATAATACACTGCAGTATTCTTGTATTGCAGTGCATTATATCAGCATTTAGATCCTATACTCTAGTCCCCATACTGGAACTAAAGAATTTTTTTTTAATTTTTTAAAAACATTTAAAAAACAAAAAAATTAAGTATTCCCCTTTTTCCCATTTTTAAATGTTTTTGTATGTAGAGACTTACCCAAATTGTTTATACAGATTTGAGCACATAATTAATTCCATTCCACTAAGTGTCATGCTGGTATGTCACACTGAGCAGGTTGCTAAGTAGCTAAGGGAGTTTTCCAGGATCCTATTGACGTCTTATCACTAGAATAGTTTATGCCATTTCTGGGTCCAGTACTATACAGGAGTGTTTCTTAAACTTTTGTGAAAGAGTGTTTCATCATTAAGAAAAGATGAAAATTGAGTTTTTGCTGGACAATCGGTTCTATGACATTTTCACCCTCTATACACTGTGTTCTATCTAGTTTTTCCGCAGCCCAATTATAGGTGCAGCACATTTTACATTTCTATCTAAGGCTGTGGGCATGAGCAATAAGAAGCAGTCTGCCCCTCCCCTATTAATTATTACTACTATTTGCTTATAATTCTGCCAGGAGTAACTGTGAAATGACACATAAATGGAAAAAAAATAGCCAAGAAAAACCCAAGAGAACATAATATAGAAGATCCAGGTACACTGGACTTCAAATACAGGGCATGGTGCAGCCAAAAACATTCCTGATATAGGAAAAGAGAAATCTGAGCACAATAAAAAAAAAAGCTGCTTACCCTCTATATTTAATATGCTATGCTAGATTGTAGAAACTGTAGTATTCTCAGTGCCTGCTATATACAGTGAAGGCTGTTTGCAGAAATGCTGCGAGGAGAAAATCAGCCACTTTCCTTTGCATTCATTGTGTGAAGAGAGAACAGGACCCCTCCCTTCAGTTACTCCACTCCTGTCTTCAAGCCTGCTGTATCTATGGACAGACCTTGCCTAGTAACAGGAACTCCTAAAGAGTTTTTTTTTTCAAGCAGAAAACAGCAACATTTTTAAATAAAGCGAATTACATTTTGGTCCAGAATCACATGTTCTATTAAATAAGACTAAATTGTCTAAAAAGTTAGTGACCATTTAAAACAAAAAGGCCTCTATCAGCAGTTATGGTAGACTTGAAAAAAGCATAAATTACATATAAGACAGGGGAACCAAAACTACCAGAAAAACAATGTGGAAGGTGCATGGATCATATTGGTGCGGGGCATAAATAAACATACAATGCTGCTCTAAATTATTCAAGAGACAATGTGCCAATGTAGCATGATTGTAAAAATAAACCATAAACCCCTCAACCAAAATCATACATTTGTGGTAAGGTCCCATTATGATTTACTAAAGGTACTTTTTTCCTGTGGGTCTACTTTGGTGATGTTTGGAATTTGACCAGGTTTTCTTGTGCTTTACTATTAGACTTTGCCTTGTTCATTACTATGCACACTTGGTCACTTTTCTTTACTGCTATCTGTTTCAGAAAGGTTGATGTTCTATATATCCATTATATATGTGCCTGTTACATTGTAGACCCTGCACCCCAATTGTATGATTTTGGTTGAAGGGTTTATGGTTTATTTTTACAATCATGCTACATTGGCACATTGTCTCTTGAATAATTTAGAGGAGCATTGTATGTTTATTTATGCCCCGCACCTGTATGATCCATGCACCTTCCACATTGTTTTTCTGGTAGTTTTGGTTCCCCTGTCTTATATGTAATTTATTTATATTCATTTTGTTTCTTCGTTTTTTATTTTTATTAATTACTTCTAATAAACTTCATTCATGAATTTCTGTCTTTTTGACAATATTTTTTGCACTTTATAGTTGAAATTCAGTATTTGTGCCTTTGTTTGCATTGATTTTTCTCTTGAAAAAAAGCATGTACCACTATTCTTCCCATCACAGTGATGGACACAATGATGTAATAATAGTAACTTAGATCCTAGACTGTAACATGGCGTACACTCAGGAGATAAGTAGGCATCATAGATGCCAAGTCTTCACTGTTTTATTGAGGACTGAGAACTGCAGGCATTAACCATTCAGGTGACTTGGTCAGATACCAACAATGCATCTGAAGAGAAGAGGTGTGAGTGCGGATGGGGATCTGTTATCATGACAGCAAGGGGCATATTAAGTGCTCCAAGACCTGTTAATACTTTGCTTCTATTACAGGAAACAATAGGCAGCCTGTCATGAAATTCAATGGATTTCCTATTAAATTGTAATACATGGGCAATCAGACCAAATAAAAAAAAACATGAAAAAAGATTTTAAAAATATATAACATTTCAAATCATCCGCTTTCTATAGAGCACATGTAAATATAATAAAGAAAAAACGAACCTAAAAAGCTTAGGTGTCTGAAATTGAGTACAATAGAAATGTATTCAAATATCAAGTCCAAGTGGTGAATGGCATAGCGGGGGAGGGATCAAAATAGCTCAACCACTGCTTTGCCTCCCCAAAAAAATAAATTTTATTTTCCAAACTTTTGGATTTTTGCAAAGGTATTAAAACATAACAAACACTATATGTAAATTTGATAACACCATGAGCCTCATGTTTTTTTTTGCCTTCCCCTGGATTAACACTATAGGGGATTGTAGGGTTATAGGTTAGACTTGATGGACTGTTGTCTTCATCCAACCTCATCTACTATGTAACATAATGGTATCAACTGGCAGAATATAAGTAACATGTCATTTTTTCTGCACTGTGAACCCCGTATAAGCAAAACCCAATTTAAATGTAGTTTTTCTAATTCAACCTTATTCTGATTCCGTTTTTTCCAACTTCCCAAAACATGTGGAATATTGAATGGACCCAATAAAGTACAATATGCCCTGCAAAAAATTAGTCCCCATACACCTTTGCGAATGGAAAAATCAGGTATGGCTTTGGAAGGTGGGCAAAGTTTGCTTTTACCTGTTAGCCTGTATTCTGTTTATATAGTACAAAATACCAAAGCAACTTTTTTTTAATCTAAAATGAAAAAGTCTTTAGTTTACTTACTAAACAGTAAAAACAATTAATTTATCCCTTTTCTTCTTGTTTCAGAGGGCAAATGTGGATTCTGAGTCTACAGTAATTTATATTAACACACTGGTTTCATTTTGCCTTATTAAAATCATAAATACAATGGAATTAATAACATTTATTTCAAATCTACCATAGGCATGAAACATTTATGTAGCATTATAATGATAAACCTCTTATTCATAGAGATAATACATGAATTCAATACATACGCATAATACAAAAATACCTAAAATTGTAAGTATAGTACTGTACACGGACATTATGAACCTGTAACAAGGATGGCTGGTCCGCAATGAAATCATATAATGTGTCAACTGTTAATAGCAAAAATTATTAGGTTTTTGATAGTAATTGATAGTTTTTGATGGCAATTCGGAGATTATCAGTCCTGGAACTGATGTAGTCTTTATCTTGACTGATAACATCCCACAGTGTGTTATCACGCAACAAAATAGTGACAATCACTATTTACTTTAATCACTATGGGACAGTATTTCATGGGGAGGCAGGGACTTCCAGCACCATACATAACTTCTCCATCATTATATACAGGCTGGGAAATTCTGCACTCACATGGACTGGGTCTTAAGTCCAACACTCGGTAGTGTGAAAGCAGTATTAACCTATTACAGACCTCCCGTAGACTATTTACATCCAGGCAGTCCCTCTCTTCTTCTGCAAGGGCGTACTGGTATGTCCTTACATTTTTTAGCAGCTGCACGAGATCGGCTGTGAATACACCCGGAGCTCCCCTAGAGAAGGAAGGGATGGTATATTACTTTTCCAGCTATCCCTGATCACTGTATGCACAGTGCTCAATGATCACTGTATATGCAGCTATGGGCGCCACCATATGTGGCTCCCCTCGGACCCCGGTGGTCACGTCATCCACTGGGATCAGAGTCTGTTAGAGTCTGTTAGAGCTGCTGGATTTTACAGGACCAAGATCAAGCTCTTTAGTAACGTGCAGGAGGCTTTATTCATCCTGTAGCTGGGGCTAAACATACCAGCCCCAGTTACAGGTAAAAAAAAAAAAGGAAATAAAATAAGAAAAAAAAAAGGAAAATAATATGAAAAAAATGATAAGAGAAAGGGTAAAAAGGTAATACTACATCAGTACAAAAAAGAGGAGAATTCAATGGGATCCTGGAACACCACCTAGGGCCACCAGACAGCCTCAAACTTGGAGGGGTTAGGGGAATCCTCCGTCACCAGAGCCTCCATTCTCCTCATTAGGAGAAGCTCCAGTAGAAATTCCACCAGAGAAGGCGAAACAGTGCTCCGCCAATGTCTGGGGATGACGGTTCTCACGGTGAACGTGTTGCAGGAGGTCTCTTTTTACTGCCGAAATCCTGCCAGGGATAACTGAAAGAAGGGCCAGTTGGGGAGTTACTGTGACCATACACTTTAGTATTAAGGGCAAACATGGCATTCCAGAAGGGCTTAATAGCATCACACTCCAACCAAATATGATATAAAGTGCCCTTTTCAGAACCACAGCTCCAACACCGGTCAGTCACAGCAGGATATATTCTGTGGAGGAAATCATTATTATTATTACATTTTTTGCTCATGGGAAGAATATGCAAATCTGACTTCCATGATCTAATTAGGATGTCAGTGCCTCAAGTGTGCACACCAATAGAGGGCTCTGACTGAGAATGTGCAAGTCTAACTTCCATGATGTAATTAGGAAGACAGAGTCTCAGTCAAACACACCTATAGAGGTCGCTCCCTTTAACATCATGCCGACCTTCTCAGAGGCCTTTGTTTGCAATGATGTTGGGATTATACTAGACTTTTGGGGGTCACTTTAATATTACAATTTATTTTTTTAGTTTTGTTGACTTCACCTGTCACTAACAGCAGACGCCATACTCCTGAAACTGCATGATCTTGTGCCGCTGCAGGCATGAACAGGACATACAGGCATATCTTTGCAAAATTAACAATCAACTGCACCAACGTTTCAAGTCAGTGAATGGATGGCAAGTGGTTAAGAATCTCTCTCTCCTGTTTGCTGAGTCCATGATAAGCTATCACAAGCAAGGGATCCCACTTTATGATATTCATATCCCATAACAGAGACTATGCAAAGCGATTATTTAGTGAAACAAACCCATTAAACCTATAAAACAATAAACCAACATCATTATTGAAAAACCTTGGAAATACACATAAAATAAGCGACATTTGCATCACTCCATGCTAAACTCTGCACATTTAAATTATGGAATTTTACTGTTTGTAAAAAGAGACAAGAGAGTGTAGTGGTAAAATGTACGATGTGATAATATAATATATAATTTGAAGTAAATAATTCTTTCAAGGAAGCTTAATAAAAATGTGAGACTCCTATAGTGCACACTAGCATTACTCAGCGTGAGGAACGTGGAGTATATGCATCAATTCCAAACACAAATAAAAAACATAAATATGCCATTTCTGAAAGTTGCTAAATTTATGTATCTTGATTAAGTGCCTGAAATTCAATATCAGAGACTTCAGTAAAATGACTGTAATATGTTATTTGTAATCTGTAGTGGTTACAAATACTTTATTTTGCTCAATTGACAAAGAATAAAACCATTAGAGTCTAATAAATTGTCACAGACAACTGAACATGAACTGTAATTATGAAGCTTCTTCAAACTGGATCTATTCTTTGTACTTGGAAGATCAAATCTATAGAAGTTTAATTAATTCTTGTCTGTAGAATTGTAATACTTCACCTGAACATTAAAAAGTTAGGAAGGATATCCAACCATACTTATTCACAAGAACAAATTACTAAATAGGATTTACATAGTAATTCTAACAGCTGTACCCAGCGGGTTTTAGAAGATGACAGGAGAGAGAGCTGAATATCTAATTCCGTTTGTCTTAGGATCTTAAAAGGGGGGATCTGAGTTTATAAAAATTACACAAAAATGGTGACACAACCATAGATCAGCTATTATATGGCTTCTCTGATACTTGTTTGCTCACTGGTAACATGATATACTGCTCAGCATGTGAAACGAATCCTTGCAGATATGGAGAAGGAGGGGAGAGATCCATGGAGAAGCAGAATTAAGATACATGTGATCACCAGTACTTGATGAAGAAGGAAGCTGAACATGTGTTTAGTGTACACAATGTCACACAAGCAGGAAATAAACAGCTGCTTAGAAGCATATTTTTCAAAAACACATTTGAAGCTACAGTCCTAGAAAATTGCTACAGATGTAGCAGAGTAAATGATTGTAGGTTATTTGCACGATCCACCTGCAATGTTAAATCTTTTTGCCTGTTGGGAGGTCCCTGCATTCATTTCCAAGGCAGAAGTGGCCTGGCAATTCATATGAATAGTTAACAGGGCCGATCTCCTCCATGAGTGCATGTGAACCGATGCACATCCTTGTGCTATAGATGCAAGCTTGGAAGTTTCCTCACCCAGATTGTGCAATGACTTTATCATAGGGGGAACTATGTTGCGCCTAAAAATTACACTATAAGAGAATGTGTTGAGTGTTGCTTTCCCACTGAGTAACCCAATGATGTGACTGGTTGCCACCCACCTTGTGTCAACAATAAGGTTGAGTCGATCTTGAGATTTCAGGATCGATTTTAAAATCCATTTTCCGATCATTTTCCAGCCGATCCCGATCATGAAATTTGCTCGATCGCCAATCGGAATCCAATCTTTTCCGATCCCAATCGCTCAACCCTAGTCAATGATTCGATATGAGAAAAGTCAATTTTAGTCACTTTTGACCTGATCTTGAGATTTCAAAATCCAATTTCTGATCATTTTCCAGCCGATCCCGATCGCAATTGTGAAATTTGCATCGATCGTCGATCGGAATCTGATCTTTTCTGATCCCGATCGCTCAACCCCAGACAGCAGAGAAACACACTCCAAAGACTGTTAAGTGGTTATCCAGGCACAACAGCTTTTGGAGCATTTGTCTCTGACACAAGCTAGGTATAACACATAAGTGATGTATTTCTGAAAAAAAAAAAAATGCCATTTTCACTTTTCATCATCAGCTGCACATTCTTTTCTTGAAACTAAATCAAATTTGAAGGGTTAAAAATGTTTACTGTAACCATGGATAATTTCCTTCAAGGGTATAGTTTCCAAAATGGGGTTATATGTCAGGGAATTCTACTTTACTGACATTTCAAGGACTCTGAAAAAGTGGTATGATGATGACAAACCATCCAAATTTGTGCTTTAAAACCAAACAGCTCTCCTTCCCTTCTGTGCCCAAATAGCAGTTTATACCCACATATGACATTAAGTACATTATCCCAAGTATACCATTATCATACATGTGGCATAAACTGCAGTTTGAGCACACAGCAGGGTACAGATGTGAAGGAGTGCTATGTGACTTTTAGAATGCAGATTTAGACGTTTAGTATCTTGGGGCTACGTCATGTTTGCAGAGTCCTTGACATGCCAATAAAGTGGATACCCTGGGAAGTGATCCCATTTTGAAAACTGCACCCCTTGAAGAATTTAAAAAGGGGCATAGTGTACATTAGTACCTCAAATGTGAATGCACAGTGGATGGTGAAACGTGAATATGTAATCTGTGCGGAACACATTGGGAACACCAATTTCCTTACTATATCCTCATTAGCTCATATGATTTGAGAGTCACTCAGAGGGTCACTGGGGTATAAACTGATATGCAATCGAACAGCTTATACATTCCCTTTCTGTTGCAGCCAGTTGTGTTCTAATGATTTGGTGATTTGGGGGATTCTTGTCTTCACATTGTACAACCTATATTTATTAATTATTTTGATGATGTAGCCATATGAGGGCTTGTTTTTTGCAGGTTGAGATACGTTTTCTAACAACATCATTTTGGAGTGTCTATAACATATTGACAACATTTTATTAACTCATTCTAGAGAATTGAAAAAACATCAATTCTGGCATTTATATTTTTTGCCCCACACTATACAACATAAACAATATGTTAACTTTATTCTATGGGTTGGATCTATTACAGTGACGCCTAATTTATATACTTTATTTATGCATTACAAATTTTGAAGAAAAAAATCCATATGGGAAAAAATGTATTGTGTTTGCATTGCCATCTTCTGAGAGGCATAATGATTCAATTTTTTTTTCATTGATGGAGATGGTTGAGGGCTTGTTGAGGACAAGCTATTCTTTTCATTGGCACCATTTCGGTATGTCTTCTTGATAACTTTTAATTCCATATTTTATGAGGCAAGATAGCAAAAAATTGTTATTTCTGGTGGTTTTTAGCCTTTTTTTTTACAACGTTCACCATGCGGGTTAACTAATGGTTTAATTTTATTGTGCAGATTGTTATATACATGGTGAAAACAAATGTGTACTGTTTTATACCATGTTTTTACATTGTTTTACACTGTATATGGGAAAATGGGCAGTTATTTTGCGTGGGTTTTATTTATGTTTTTCCTTTTTTTTGTCCCAATAGGGGACATGAACCAGTGATCTTCTGACCATTGGTTTAGCATTATATACTCCAATACAGATGTATTAAAGTATACAATGGCAGTCAGATGTTTTTTACAGCTGACACTCACTCCCAATGTCACCTTCTGAGCGGATGACATTATCATGTGGTAATAGTACGTCATGGTGTGTTAAGGCACACATTCACATGACGTACTATTACATCATGCTGTGGGAAGAGGTTAAGGACTTTCCCATGCTGAAAGTCCAGAAGTCAAAGAGCTTGCTTAAAGAGGAAGTAGTTTTCTAATCAGAGTTCAGCATGAAAGGTCTGGATGAAGGACTTAAGAATGATAATAGAACCTAGCCTGTGAGTATTGGAGAGTAGGAAGACACCAGGAATCTTCACCCAGAGAGAAAGAGGTTGTGTATATGTTACTATGCTGCAGAAGTAAGTCAGCCATGCAGGACTTTGAGAACAGTAAAAAAAAAATGGTTTCGCCACAGAGAGGCACAAGATGATCACGAGCGGTCACTTTGCAAACCCATTCAAATGAATGGGTTTGAAAACTAGGCTCACCCCAAGTCCACAGTGGAACTACTGATTACAAGCCTGTCAATTTCACTGAATATAATGGATGGAAGGCAGGTCCCTTGGGCTCCATAGGAGTCTGTTTGTCCCATCACTAGCTTGAACCATCAGTCACATCACCAAAAATTTCCTATATAAACATGTAAGACCATCACAGTCCAAGCACAATGGAAAGAACGGTGACCCATTTCTTCTCCACCAAAAGCACTTTTCATACCAGTAGCTGTTTCTGGTATTTCAGATAAACTCCTCCCAAGTGACTAAGTTCTGTATGAATGTACAGTACAGTGTAAAAGTTGTAAGCAGGTGGAGTTGTGGAGAATGCTTTCAAAAATAGAAATGTATTTTTGTCAATTAACAAAATGTCAATTAACAAGGTGGATGAACAAAAGAGAAATCTAAATCAATATTTGGTGTGACAATATTTGATGTAACACTTCTTAATCTGCAGCATGTTTTCCTCACCTTCCTAAAACTTTTGCACAGTATTACTTATTCCCAGAAACTTTTATATGATTAAATACATTTCAATGCAAAGTCCCCTATAAAATATAATCGGAGACCTTTAAATCTGAACCTGTATCTTTATATACAGTCCTATGAAAAAGTTTGGGCACCCCTATTAATCTTAATCATTTTTAGTTCTAAATATTTTGGTGTTTGCAGCAGCCATTTCAGTTTGATATATCTAATAACTGATGGACACAGTAATATTTCAGGATTGAAATGAGGTTTATTGTACTAACAGAAAATGTGCAATATGCATTAAACCAAAATTTGACCGGTGCAAAAATATGGGCACCTCAACAGAAAAGTGACATTAATATTTAGTACATCCTCCTTTTGCAAAGATAACAGCCTCTAGTCGCTTCCTGTAGCTTTTAATCAGTTCCTGGATCCTGGATAAAGGTATTTTGGACCATTTCTTTCTACAAAACAATTCAAGTTCAGTTAAGTTTGATGGTCGCCGAACATGGACAGCCCGCTCTCAAATGATCTGAAAACAAAGATTGTTCAACATAGTTGTTCAGGGGAAGGATACAAAACGTTGTCTCAGAGATTTAACCTGTCAGTTTCCACTGTGAGGAACATAGTAAGGAAATGGAAGACCACAGGGACAGTTCTTGTTAAGCCCAGAAGTGGCAGGCCAAGAAAAATATCAGAAAGGCAGAGAAGAAGAATGGTGAGAACAGTCAAGGACAATCCACAGACCACCTCCAAAGAGCTGCAGCATCATCTTGCTGCAGATGGTGTCACTGTGCATCAGTCAGCAATACAGCGCACTTTGCACAAGGAGAAGCTGTATGGGAGAGTGATGAGAAAGAAGCCGTTTCTGCACGTACGCCACAAATAGAGTTGCCTGAGGTATGCAAAAGCACATTTGGAGAAGCCAACTTCATTTTGGAAACAAAGATTGAGTTGTTTGGTTATAAAAAAAAAGGCGTTATGCATGGCGTCCAAAAAGAAACAGCATTCCAAGAAAAACACTTGCTACCCACTGTAAAATTTGGTGGAGGTTCCATCATGCTTTGGGGCTGTGTGGCCAATGCCGGCACCGGGAATCTTGTTAAAGTTGAGGGCCGCATGGATTCCACTCAGTATCAGCAGATTCTTGAGAATAATGTTCAAGAATCAGTGACGAAGTTGAAGTTACGCCGGGGATGGATATTTCAGCAAGACAATGATCCAAAACACTGCTCCAAATCAACTCAGGCATTCATGCAGAGGAACAATTACAATGTTCTGGAATGGCCATCCCAGTCCCCAGACCTGAATATCATTGAACATCTGTGGGATGATTTGAAGCGGGCTGTCCATGCTCGGCGACCATCTAACTTAACTGAACTTGAATTGTTTGTCCAAAATACCTTTATCCAGGATCCAGGAACTGATTAAAAGCTACAGGAAGCGACTAGAGGCTGTTATCTTTGCAAAAGGAGGATCTACTAAATATTAATGTCACTTTTCTGTTGAGGTGCCCATACTTTTGCACCAGTCAAATTTTGGTTTAATGCATATTGCACATTTTCTGTTAGTACAATAAACCTCATTTCAATCCTGAAATATTACTGTGTCCATCAGTTATTAGATATATCAAACTGAAATGGCTGCTGCAAACACCAAAATATTTAGAACTAAAAATGATTAAGATTAATAGGGGTGCCCAAACTTTTTCATAGGACTGTACATTGTAAATAATATCTTAAGTACAGATAAACCAGTGGAAGACATTTTTTTGCTGGATAAGAAGAGAGCTTAAAGTTATGCTGCTCTTATACTTCCTGTGGGAGCTTGTCTAGTCCTGGCATGAAGACATTTTTGCATATATCCATCCATAGCATGTTTTTTTTTTTCTCACATTTAACCTATTTTCTTCTCTTCGGTTCAAAGTAAGCGGTTTTTTAAATTGCCCTCTAGGGATAATCACTAGCATGCATTGTATACTGTGGAATGGATGTCATCCTTCATGACAATAGGGTATTAGTCATGTCACAGTGTCAGCAAATTGCTTGATAATGTTGTTCCTTAATAAGACCTCTTACACAGAATTAAGGCAAACATGTCTTTTTATTAGCTGCCATTAATGTTGTTTTCTTTTTTTAACTAACCTTTAGCTAGTAAATGCGAAACAATTTAACCATCGAGATTAACTCAGTTCTAAAGCTTGTAGACTATTACATACTGTAAGAATATAGTAACATAAAAGACTGAAGTGAGCTTGTGTTTTCATTATATGGAATCTATTGTTTCTGAAGTTATATACTGTACTGTATATATGTGTATAGAGATATACAAATATACATATAAACAACTCCCTTCACATCACCTTTCTGGGACTCCACCATAGTGTTCATTCTTTCCCGGCCTAATATGGGGGCATTAGGGTCTGTTCACTATGGTTGAGCGATCGGGATTGGCTGTAAAATTATCAAAAATCAGATTTTGAAATCTCAAGATCGGCTCAACCCCACCGTATATATAATATACAACTGGGGTTGAGCGATCAGGATCGGGAAAGATCAGATACTGATTGGCGATCGAGCAAATTTCACGATCGTGATCGGCTGCAAAATGATTGGAAATCTGATTTTAAAATCAACCCTACTGTTCACACAGAATTTTCTGGTAGTGGATTTTGACACGGAATCCGCCTCAAAATCTGCTGCCAAAAACGGCTTTCATTGACTTCAATGGGAGTCACTAGCTTCTTTTTTCTGCTAACTAGTTTCGGAAAAAAGAAGTAATATGACCCCTCTTGCTGTGGATTCTGCGACTGACTCAGCCGCGGTGTCCGCAGCACAAGAGTCCCTCCCGATTAAGCCCACTCATTTGGACCTAATCCAAGGTGGAATGCGGCTAGCTGTACAGTAAGTTCACACACGGAAGACATTTTCTTCCGTCTGAATATACCCTTAATGTCATAACGCAGAGCATCAAAGCGACATGCTGTGTCCACTGAGGTCCACCCTTATTGACCTGAGGCCACTTATGTCATCCAGGATTCCAAAAGAGACTAGAAGAGAGCAGGAAAGAAGAGTGGATGCCATGGCGGAAATCCAGAGAGGTTAAGACAGATGAGTATAACTTATTTTTCATTTTTCTGCACCTTCTGTGGACCTACAATTATTATATTCTGAAGATACCCCAGAGTATAAATTTTTTTGAAAACTTAGAAAACAAACCAAGCTGTTTTGCTCATTGCAAATTCTTAGCTGTTTTGTCAAAGTAAATGAGCTGATGCTTCTGAGAACCTGACTGGACTGTAGTAAGTACAATGGACACTCCAAGGTAGTAGGCTGGTCGCCTGGCCATTTTTCTGATGACAGAATTCCTGCATCCAACTTTTGTCTCATTTTTTTTATTTATTGAAAGATAGGAAACACAAAGATTAGAGATGAGCGAACAGTAAAATGTCTGAGGTTCGATATTCATTTCGAGGAGCCCCTCAATATTTGACTACTGGAATCGAATATCGAACCCTATTATAGTCTATGGGGGAAAATGCTAATTTCAGGGGTAGGCAACGTTTGATCAAATTATACTTACCAAGTCCACGAGTTAGGGTCGGGCTGGATGCTCCAAGCAGTCTTCTCCTTGCAGCGTCCCCGTGGCGTCTTCTGGCTCTTCATTCACTCTGCCAGGCATCAGGCCTGGACAGAGCCAATTGCGTATGTCCGCTTGTAGTGCGGACATGCGCAATTGGCTCTGCCCAGGACTGATGCCTGGCAGAGTGAATGAAGAGCTGGAAGACGCCGCGGGGAAGCTGCACGGAGAAGACTTCTAAAGGTAGGAGAAGAACCAGCGTTGATTGGCCGACTGTATAGCATTCAGCCAATCAATGTTGGTTCTGCATCGAGCTTTTACATGCGAACAGCGAGTGGTACTCGATCGAGTACGAGTATTCGATCGAATACCTACTCAATCGAGTACTACTCGCTCATCTCTAATAAAGATGTCATCATGTATGTAAAATGCACTTAAAGAGGTTGTTCAGGATAACCGTTTTTATTATATGAGGCTGTGGAAGGTAGAAAAAAATACTCACCTGTCCCCGAAGCTCCGGTGTCTCCCACCGTGGTCCACAACTTCTGTGTTTTTGTTTTGGTAGAAGTTCATGCCACACTTATTGGCCTCAGTGGCCTAAGGAGAGGACATAGGACATCACAGGTGATATTTGCGAGTGACAGCTCAATGCCTTTTCTTAGGCTGCTGAATGGCCTTCACGGTCACACATGATGGAGACTTCCACTAAAACAAGACACCAAATGCAGCAAGATCAGACTGTGGCAGATGACACCAGAGTACAGGTACAGGTGAGTAGTTTTTTCCACCATCTACAGCCTCATATTTAAAAAAACAGGTTATCCTGGACAATCCCTTCAATTTTGTCACAAAACACAGTTAATGCAGTGTTGTCACAGCACCAGGATAATACAAAATGGGATGTGATATCCATACTAAAAAGCTGTGCAAGATAAGTAAAACAAATCCTTATGACATTTACTTACTATAGTATCATTGTTTAATGTTGGAAAGAATAAAATATATACAGTGTCAGTTACCTCTAAACCAGAGACAAGACTTGAGAATGATTTCTGAAACCCCCAAGTTCACTCAATTGTCACAAAATAAGAAATAATTAACATCATACAAGGCAAATAGGGGCAAATCCATTAAGACTAACCTTTTATACACCGGTCTCACTTTGTGGCCCACTGACATTAGATGCTTGGTTTGTATTAAAACCATGAGGACACTGAGATTCTCCGTTTTTTATTTTTTCTTGTCCATCTTCTAAAAGATTTTTTACTTTTTTATTTTCTCTGTTCACAGACTTATTAGGTCTTACTTTTTGTGTGACAAATTGTTCTTCATAATATTCTGGTGCAACGTACTAGGCAGCTAGAAAAAAAATCATATTAGGGTGGAACTGGAGAAAAACACAGTTGTGACATTTTCTCATAGATTTCATTTTCATAGCGTTCAACATGTCCTAGAAATAACATGTTACCTCTATTCTGTGAGTCAGTACAATCACAGAAATACCAAATTTATCTATTTTTTAACACTTTTAGGCTGATGTCCCCATGTTGCAGAAACACAGCTTTTTTTGGTTCCATATTTGGTTCCATTTCTTTTTTATCCAAAGCAAAGAATGGCTCCAAATTGGGAAATATATAGGACGTTTTTATACCTCTATCTTCTGCTCAATCCATTCCTATTTTTGGCTAAAAAAAAACAGAGCAAAATCTGTAACAAAAAATCTTCTGCAATGTGGGGACTCAGCCTTACAAATATTTAAGCTTTAAAAAAAAAAAAAAAAAATTCTTTCTGTTGCCATATTGTGACACCCATAACGTTAATATATTTCCATGCATAGGTTTATGTAAGGAGTCATTTTTTGCAGGGTAAAATGTTTTTATTGATGCAATTTTGGGGAATAGCTGATGTTTTGATCACTTTTATTTTGGGGGGGAGACGAAGTGGTGGTGATACAGCCATTTTGATTTATTTTCTTCCTACAGTTTTCATCATTTGTGATCAATATTTTTATAGTGTGAATACCTTACATGCTCATGTTTATTTTTGTTTACTTATTTTACTTGAATTTTTATGTTTTCATTAAAAAAATAAAAAAAACTTTAAAATAATTTTTGGATTCTTTTTTTTTAGAGTCACAATAGAAGTCTTAGACCTTCAATCATGTGTACTGGTACCAGATGCCTGCTGTGTAAAACAGAAAAGACTTGCCAGATAACACCCTGACGGATGCAGCAAGGTGACAAGGCCTCCACCTATTATGCTTTGAGGTCTGAAGAAACTACAGAGTATAATAGTGTTTTCTGGGTGACAAACCCCAGAATTTTTGGGCTTGTGTTGAGCCCAAAAGTTTTAGGAAACGGGTCAAATCTTTTCTGATCCAAACCAGTTGATTGATCTGTAGTCAGTAGTATATTTACTGTAAACCTAAGCACGGTACCTTGTAGAGATCATTCTACTTCCAAATATGCCAGTTATTCAGCTTTGTAGACCCATTTTCTTGGAAATCGCCATTTGCAAATGAGGGAAACTGCTTTGCTGGTGTGCCTTAGTTTGTAGGACAAAAGTAGAGTTCAGGTTGTCAGAGGAGAGTCTAATACTCTTCTGACAATATGAACATGTGCCAGAACATGAATGATGTCATAGGAGTTAGATGCAATGATACAATACACACAGCGGTAAGGCCAAAACCCAAACTTAGCCTGATGCTGTGTTTATTTCAGCAAAATCATCAAACTAAAGCAGGTATAAAACATGACACATGTCCAAATGGTGCTATATTTATGTTTTTTGTAGTCAGCTACTCCTTGGAGTCAGCAGGGCATCTTCACCTAGGCCTAGTTCCTCTTCTTGGACATGCCACACAATTTCACGAGTCATGAAGACTCATGACTTAGGGACATCTTATACAGAAATTCAATCAACACATGAAAATGGAGTCCATAATTTCAGCAATTTCAGGATCTTCCATTTCAAAGTGCAGAAGAAGTAAAGTTTAACACTACAGGTAACCAGTTTAGTTAAACAGCTGCATGACTTTTTTCAATGACAGCCAATGGATTTTTTGTCACGTGCTACCAAACTACAGCTTGTCATTTCATTAGATTTAGAAAGGTTTTCAAGGAATTGGGCAAAACATACAAGATAGTGTCATGCCCTGGTTGGTTGTGTATTTTGTTGGGGATTTGATCTGGGCTCCTATTTTCTGCTGGTGGTTGCTTTGCCACTGGACCATCTGGTTTGGTATTGGTGTCAGCCCTCTTAGCATACTTGAGGTTCCAAGAATCGAACCTCAGGTGTTTTATATTGCCATCATCCTATGGGAGGATTCTGGGGCCTTTTTAAGGAAGAGGGCTGGCCCCACATGTTGCCGGTTTTCGTGGTGTACACCTTAGGATCCTTGGCTCTAGGAGGAGGATTGTTTTTGGTGAAAGTTCCAACTGATTAGGAAGTGGTGTGAGAGTTGCCTGTTGTGTGTATCTGGTTTGTTCCCTCACACTTCATCTCCACCCTGTCCTTCTGCTCTGTTTGCCTGGCACTTTCTTGTGGTTTGAGAGGTTTTTGGTTCCAGTGTTTTCCCCAGTCCTGTGTTTACCCTTTCCTCACCTCTCCACTGTCCCTCTCCTCATTTTCTTGTTTTGTTTTGTGTTGTGCTGCGTGTCCGTTGTCCAGCACCTCCCAGCCCGTTTGTCTGTCTTCAGCTGCACCTTGATTTCTGTAGGGGTCACCACTTTAGAAATCCCAGTCCCTAGCTCTCCTATAGCTCTTGCCCTATCTGTCTGCTAGGTCTTCGTGCTAGAGAGCCAGGAGTTGTCGGGGCCAAGGCTAGCTTGGGGACAGCTGACCACCACCCATAGGCAGGGCCTAGCTAGCCACCGTAGTGCCAGGGATAGTCTCCATCCCCTGTTTCCTTAGTGGTGCAACCTGCAATCCGGAATCTGGGTCTGGACTCAAACACGAACGTAACAGATAGAAATGCATGTCAGGGTACTGGCTCTGATAGATGCTTCAATACACTTAGCAAGAGGCAGGAGCTCATTTTGCAAAATAAAAAAGGGAGCACTTCCAGAAACTAGGACAGGCTTCCTGATGTGGGGGTTGGAGTTGATGGTATGGCCAGAGCAGAAGCAGAATTGGAGTTGGGCTTTACATAGAGAACGGCACTGAGTATCTTGTTTTTTTTTTTACAATCACACTGCTTTAGTAGAGCTGTATCTAGGCTTTCAGTCACCTAGGCAATGGTTCATTTCACTACCATTATTCTGTATCTAAAGAAATAAAAGGGGCTTGTGGATGCCCTCCCAACAACCAGTACCCCTGCCCTCTCAACTATGCCCCTGTCCTTTAGTCAAAATAAGCTCCCATACTAAGGGTGCATTCACACTAAGTAAATGCTGACTGATTCTGAACGTTAAAACTAGTTCAGAATCAGCGCGTATAAAGCAGATCCCATTCATTTCAATGGGAGCCGGCGTATGAGCGCACCCCATTGAAATGAATGGGCTGCTTTTTTCTCTATGGGCCTCTTCACACGGCGTAAGTGCTCGGCTCATTCCAAACGGTACACGTGAGCACTTCTAAACACTTCCCATTCACTTCAATGGGAGCGCTTGTAGAGAAAAAAGCAGTCCATTCATTTCAATGGGGAGCGCTCGTATGCCGGCTCCCATTGAAATGAATGGGATCTGCTTTATACGCGCTGATTCTGAACGAGTTTTAACGTTCAGAATCAGTCAGCGTATACTCAGTGTGAATGCACCCTTAGGGTATGAAGGAAACTATCAGGAAAAGTAATTGTATCGGTACTTTGAGAGATGGGTCCTGGAAAGGGACTCTCTCTATCATATTTATATGCCATAATAAAGTACCGTATATACTCGAGTATAAGTCGAGTTTTTCAGCACAGTTTTTGTGCTGAAAAAGTCCCCCTTGGTTTATACTTAAGTCAGGTAGAGGTTAAAGCACACGGACCCCATAGACTATAATGGGGTCCATGTACTTGTCGCGCACTGCCCGCACGAATGATGACTTTTTCAGCACAAAGACATAGAAAACAATGGAACAAAGACAACACAGACAAAAGTAGAGTAGAAATAGAAGAGGATAAGAGTTGTGGAGAGAACAGACTTGTGAATTTTCCTTTGTGCTTTATCCAGTATCTGCTTTGTATCATCGGCATGTTCAGACAGCATGGGAAGCCGGATGGGAGGAACTCATTTATTAAATAAAACATACATTTTCAGTTCTGCGTTTGTGTTTTAAGAGGTTACACAAAATAGTTTAGTAGCATTGTAAAAGTCAGATGAGTCCAATAAACAACACTTGCCATATAAAACTTTCCTTTTTTAGAGCGCCCTGGTTTTTTTACATCTTTATTGAAACTTGCCTGGAAGATAATACAAAAGTGCAAATGACGATCTCACTTCTTAATTGGAGTCATTAACAGTTTTTAGCTCCCCTGTGGCGTAAGCTCAGCCACCTCATTGACATAAAATGCTGGTGTTTTATACTCACCGGATTAACAAGATTCCATTGACTAATGCAAGCACTTAATTTCTATATATTATATGATTCATGCAATTCAACATACTATTCTTCTAGTAAAAGAAATATTATTTCACAAATTTTGACATTTGAAGTGAAAAACTCTGCAATTGAATAGAAACTAAAAGGCTACTGTGTGTCCAACTTCACAGCCAGTTTTTATGTTGACCCATTATATCTAAAATTACATATAAAGCAACTTTGCAATGGCTCTTAAAATTTTTGCTATTATGTTTAAAGCTTCTATGTAGATCTGTATGACTTTTTGGTAACAGAAAATCAGCACATTCTTTGTAGTCTGATCCTACAGTCATATTCCCTTTATTCTGAACTCTACTATTCCTTTTGATATACACTCTACAACCTGTAGCACAACCACTAGGTGGCTCCACATAGTCACATGTACAATAGGCATTTTGTGGTACAATATTGCAAAATGTTGTTGTTTTGAAAAGGTGTTCAACTTGCGACACCCATACCATGAATGGACATGTCCACCCAGCAGTAAAGGTAAAGAAGTACATTAGAAAATGTATGTAGGGGATGACACTATCAGACTGCATCACCATTTGTTGTTTTGCTGTATGCTTAATGAGAATATTATCCAAACATAAGGGGGAAGATATAGTCATAGAATATATGCTTCATTTTGTGCAGTAATAAAGTATTATGTAATGAAAAGTAAGTTTTTGATCCACTAAGTCACCAAATAATTTGGCTTAGGGCCACTTCTAAGCATTATTTAAGAGGACCCCTGCTACTATCCCTTTAAACCACCTACAGGGAAATAAACTTGCTGTAGATAGGCCACCGAGTAGCTACCTCCTGGAGTGATACCAGTGTTGGTGACAGCTGGCCAAGCATGTCAGGGACTAAAGTGCAGAAGACTCAAGAATCAAGCAAATGTAGGGTAAACCCAAGACTGGGGTTGAGCCGATCTTGAAATTTCAGGATCATTTTTAAAATCGGATTTCTGATCATTTTCCATTCGAACCCGATCCCGATTACAATTCCGATCCCAATGCAAGTCAATGGAATTTTTTTTAATAATCGAAGATCTGATTTTAAAAACGATCCTATTCACTACACAGCATGGAGTCCAAACATTGTTAAAATTTTTGGATTCCACGCTGTGTAGTGATTTAAAAAAAATCCCCTGGCTACTTAGCCCCCCCGGTGTCTGCTTACCTGCACAGATCCGCTGCCGCTCCCGGTTCTTCTTGGTCCGTTCCTCTCTCATTGACATGCCTTTAGAGCACCATGCACTCCCCCACCTCCCTAGACTAGTGTTAGAGATGATGGGAGTAGGCAGGGCTTGTTGTGGCTTAGGAGAGTGTGGGCGGGGAGACGGGAGTGCATCACTCACGTCTCCCCTCCAAGTACCTGCCCACACTCTCATAAGCCACAAGCCCTGCCTTCTCCCAGCATCTCTAACACTAGTCTAGGGAGGCAGGGACGCGCAGGGTTCTCTGAAGGTATGTCAATGAGAGAGACATGCTGTGCCATATACTCGGCTCTGCTACATCTCAGATGTAGCAGAGCTGAGTATACGGTAATCTCAGATGTAGAAGGCTGAGTATACGGTAAAACAGGGACGAAGCAGAAGAGTGTCAGGCTGCAGTAAATCCATAGGAAAGAATGGACGCAGCTGGCACACAGGGGGTTAAGTGGCCGGATGCCGGCAAAGTCTTCCATTCATTCCTATGAGTGCATGCTATTCAAAACGGGAGTTTCAAATAGTACTCACTCATCTGATACTATAGCTTTTCCCCACAATGATTGGCCAGTAGTCAAGCATTGTGGGAAATAACCTCCAACCTCAATCCCCCCGGAAAAGATCGGGATCAGAATTCTGATCGCGAAATTTACTTGATCGCTGATCGGAATCCGAACATTTCCGATCCCGATCGCTCAACCCTACCCAAGACAGGTAAAAAGGTATGAAAACCAAGATTATAAAAGAAACAAAGGAACTAGAGCTCCAGACTCCAGGGACACATATCTCAAGATATTAGCGCAACTCCAGGCATCATAACAAGATACATGGACAGAAGTCAATCTCGCACAGAACATGACATACATGGCAGAAAGTGGAGCATAACTTCAGCATACAGACAGAAGAACATAACTGAACACATGAATATAGGCAAAAACTAGAACATTGTTAATTCCCAAAGCCTTCATTTTGGTGATATCCACTAGGGTTTTTGTTGCATTGAATAGTTTAGTTTAGAAGAGGCCATATCATAAAATGGTCTGAGGACCAAGGATGGAGCACTCCATAACATTCTCAAACTATCCATAGTCCATTTCCAGATCACCGCAAGTAAAAGCTGTAGTGACCAAACTGGATCAACTGGGTGCAGAGAAGTGCTGGCAGTCAAAGAACAGCAATACCAGGAGGCAAGTCCAACACACCTTTGATTCAATATAAGTAGAGCATTTATTTGAGGCATTTTAAACCAAGTACATACTGGAATAATGATGTGTTTCAAAAAACATTGTCCTTAGTAAATTCTTAAAATATGAATATGTTTTTTTTAGCACATCCCAACTCCAGCTTCTTGGAATGGCTGCAAATCTACACACTGGCAGATAGGAATAGCACCAAATCATGTAACATTCTAGAAGCCATAGTTCAGGTAAGAGTAGTAAGCCTTCCTCTTCCAAGTCCTAATAGCAATAGTATAAAAGCAGACCTGGGCAGTTTGTATTGATATGCATGAATAGCTATCAATAGGAGCTAAAAGCACATATTAAATAGAATATTAACTATATTATAGACATCATATTGTATACGATGAACAGCTACTGAACCCTAGCAATGAAGTAGTTTGGCAACTGAAAAAAATATTTATTCTGCATTAAACCACAACTCGCATCTACAGTAGATATAAGAAAATTAATTTCATGGCGGAGTCTGGAATTGAGAAGTAAAAACGGTGTTTACTTTAATAATGGCAAATGCATTAAAAGCTTTGACACATAATTGGCAAAATCATATTTTTGTCTTGGGAACAAAATTAATCTCAATGGAAAGTCAGTTTGTCTTTTTAAGAAAATAAATACTTTTTGATATTACTGTATATATAGATAATTCCTAGCATGACCTAATAACAACACATGACACAATTCCCAGGGATAGATGGTGATCCTCTATTTTTATTCCAATGTTGTAGCATACATCGCAAAGATATAAGATAAATGTTATAAAATGTTCTCTCGGCACTGCTGTGTTCATTAGATCATGACATCAGACATGGTGCTTTGGGAGATACACTATAAAATCAGTGGGCCAGATTTACTAACACTGATTTAGACTATGCAGACTTAGACCAGACACTTGGAGACTCTGCCAGAGTTATCAAAGTGGCTGATGCTGCCTGATATGCTGGCATATATTTAGATTGTCTATTGTAACTTTACACAATTTACTAGTTGGCTTAGGTTCTGACAAAAAACATTTTCACTGTGATCTGACTTCCCCATATACATACAAACACTGTTTGGCCAAATATGCATGTATTTTCAATGTTGAGAATGGAGTAAGCTGCTGCCAGACACTGCTTACAGTGGCTTATCTCCTAAAGTAACAAAATATGAGGCTGAAACCCAGCATGTCCAATACTTCTTTACTAGAGATGAGCAAGTAGTACTCGATCGAGTAGGTATTTGATCGAATACTACGGTATTCAAAATACTCGTACTCGATCGAGTACCACTCGCTGTTCGAATGTAAAAGTTTGATGCAGAACTAGCATTGATTGGCCGAATGCTATACAGGTTCTTCTCCTACCATTAGAAGTCTTCTCCGTGCAGCTTCCCCGCGGCGTCTTCCGGCTCTGAATTCACTCTGCCAGGCATCGGACCTGGGCAGAGCCGATTGCGCATGTCCGCTTGTAGTGCGGGCATGCGCAGTCGGCTCTGCCCAGGCCCGATGCCTGGCAGAGTGAATTCAGAGCCGGAAGATGCCGCGGGGACGCTGCAAGGAGAAGACTGCACGGAGGATCCAGCCCAACCCTCACTCGTGGACTTGGTAAGTATAATTTGATCGAATGTTGCCTACCCCTGAAACGAGCATTTTCCCCCCATAGACTATAATAGGGTTCGATATTCGATTCGAGTAGTCGAATATTGAGGGGCTACTCGAAACGAATATCGAACCTCGAACATTTTACTGTTCGCTCATCTCTATTCTTTACCTTAGGTTCACACTAGTGTTTAGCCGACATAGTTCTAATCCATTGAGGAGCTTGAACAAGTGCCTCTGTTCACTGCCTGTTAGGACAGCCCCCTTAACATCATGCATGACTTTTTTCAATAATCTTAATAACATGATGCGGGAATTATTGCCAAACTAGTATTTCAATTCCAAAAGAAACAGATTTCCATCTATGGACAGCGCTGTTTCAATCTGTTGAATCTCATCAGCTTAGCATAGGGATACTAGTTTGGCTGGGTGAGAGACTATAGACCAAGATCAGGGCAAAATAACACTCCTTAGGGAGTGAGCACCTTTGCAGGCTTATGGAGACATACAAGCCATTTTCATTCCACTGGAGGATTAAGGGAAATATATGCAAATAGGTTTCCAGGATGTAATTAGGACAGGCACTGTTTTCCTAATTACATCCTGGAAAACAGATTTGCATATATTTCCAATAGACTCCATAGTAATAGTGAGGGAACACTTAAGAATACTGCTAACTTCCTGCCTTGTCTCTTTAAAAGATAAACTTGTAGTGTTCACACTGTTAAAACAATATCCTAAGAATAATTTTTGAAGTAGTGCTTTACCAGCCTTGAAAGATAGTAATGATTATGGATCAAAAATGCACTATAATGAAGCTCCATTATAGTGCATTTTTGATCCATAATCATCACTATCTTTCAAGGCTGGTAAAGGCAGTGTTAACATCAGAACCTGTACATATTTCTAATGTATGAAATACTAACTAAGCCAGAATTCAGTAGAGCATATTGCATTGCATTATAAAAGCTTGACTAACCTGCTAAGGCTGTATTGTTGACAAATTATCGACTGGTTTCACATGGAAAAAGGAAAAAGACAAACAGATTATAAACTTGCAATAGACATAAACAAATGGCCTGAAAATTCAATTAGTGATGAGCAAAACAGTTTGGAGACTGTTGATGGCTTCACTACTGTACCCAAGCAGGTGCTGCCTCCTGTCCATGCCCCTGCCTTCTGGCAGTTGTATGATGACATTGGGCAGGAGAACTTCTAGTTCCTGCCCGCTGTCCCAAAGCCCTGATACACAGAGTACTGCATGTCCAACTCTGTATCCGATTTTAAAAAAATTGGTTTCGCAGCGGGGAGCATAAAACGCTCACCGGTGCTCACGGCAGGATATCTTTCAAACCCATTCAAATGAATAGGTTTGAAAGAGTCCTGCAGGTTTCCATCTCCTGCACAGTTTTGTGCAGGAAACGGAAACCTGTATGACCGGGCGCAAATTTGAACGAGCCCTTAGTGTGCAATGATGGTGCAGGTTGTCTGTGAACAGAATGGGGGAATGGGGGTTCAGGCTGTGTGTGAGCAATAGGGGTGAATGGGTGGTGCAGGCTGTGTGTGAGCAAGAGTGTGGTGGAATTGGAGGTTCCCCCCTTCACATCACCCTCTTGCTCGCACACAGCTTGCACCCCTATTATTCGCACATACCTTGCATCCCCATTCCCCCCTCTTGCTCACACACCCTGCACCCCCACATCACCTTCTTGCTCACACACAGCATACACCCCCACATTCTCCCCTTTTTCTCACTAACAGTCTACACCCCCATGTATCCCTCTTCTACCCCATGTATCCCATTTACAAGCCATACACCACTCTTAGGGAGGGTTCACATGGTGTAACGTGCCGCGTGATGTGGCACGTCTATGCCGCAGGAGCTTTTGCGGGCCGTACATGCTCCCATTGATTTCAATGGGAGCGGGGATCGTATGCGCCGCGCTATTTTGCGGCCGTGATTTTTCAATTCTGTATCCAAAGTATCCATAAAGTACTAATCCAATAAATGGTTTTTATATCTATATGTAGATAGATGTCATGCAAGCACCTTACAGGGAGATATGCTGACAAACCACTTTTATATTGTCAGAATAGTACCAATACATCCTTGGAATTGAACATAATAGTAATGTCTGACATACTAGATATACAGCGTCTACAAACCAATTAAGATGTCAGACTGCATGCCCTTGCAGCTTGCCTGACATCAACCAGCTCTTCAACTGAAATAAGGGTAGGCCAAGGGCTGGGATGCAAATGTCCTCTTTGGTTTGGAGAGAATTTTAGCATTTCATTACAGCTACTACTTCTTAACCACTTCCGGACCGCCCATAGACTATATACGTCCGGGAAGTGGTTGCCTTGTTCTGACAGGACGTACCTGTACGTCCAGTCAGAACACAGTAGCTGCACGGAGATCGTGCAGCTGCTTTCAATGGGAGCCAGCTGTAACTTCAGAGAGCTGGCAGGGAAGATTTATTACCTCCCCTGCTATCTCGATCGCTGTGTATACAGCGCTCAATGAGCGCTGTATACATGGCTATGGACGCTGCCATAATTCAGCTGCCCTCTGACCCGGCGGACACGTGATCCGCCGGGAGCAGAGTCTTGCAAAAGCTGCTGGGTCCTACAGGACCCCAGATCAGCTCAGTAAGCTGTATATACAGAGTGCAGGAGGCTGGATTTCTCCTGCAACTGGGGTTAAATGTAGCAGCCCCAGTTATAGGAGAAATCAGCCTCAAGTACAAAGAAAATGAGTGATCAGATGTCCACAAATGTCTCTTATCACCTTATGGGGACACAATCTGAAAATAAAATAAAATAAAAATATAATTAAAAAGTTTAAAAAAAAATGTAAATAAAATAATAATTAAAAATAAATAAATAATACGCTAATAAAACGCTGTTATTAAAGGTTATAGCCCCACCCCCGATGACACCATACAAAATAAAAATTACTGTAACGGAGAGGAAAAACTATATTATAAAGTTTTTCCAGTGACACTTTGTGCTATTAAATAAAAATAAATAAATAAATTGAAGACACAATTTCCCTCCTATTTTGTTTATATTTTCCCGGATATAAAAAAATGAAAACACATTTGAAAATAATAATAACATAAAAATAAAGCCCTATGTGTCCCCGAAAAAAAACGCAAAAATTAGTTGACTGAGACATACGAGAAAAATTTTACAGACCTCAAAACCGCACATACAAAATAAACCTAAAATGTGTCTGGTCCTGGACCACAAATTGGCCCGGTACTGAAGTGGTTAAGATACCCATACACGTGTCGGCAAAGGTTCTCTTCTAACCATTTTAACCAACACCAATATAAAGTGCCTATAAATAAATAATGCACAATACACACTTGATTGTGTAATAAAATGTGGTCACTGTATTTATTAAGGATTAGTCAAATTAAATACCAACATAAATAAATGAACGACTAAATCCATAAATAATATATCGCATAAATAATTTGAACCATCAAGTTATAAATCTAAATGAATTATCTGCCAAAAATTTCTGAAAGATGAAATCTCTCTAATAATCATATCAACAAATAATCAATTCTGGTGGTGGGTAGTCCTAAGAATTCTGCAAGACTGGCCAAACACCAAAAAATGGTTTGGTTTAAAAGAGAGAATCCCACCGTAGGGACGTCAGGAGTCAAGACCAATCAGATGCCATCTCCAAGGGTCCAGATGAGAGGGGAAGACTTTTAGAAAGTTTTCAAGCTTAAGCATAGATGACCTCAACCTTGATCTTAATGAACCAAGCTGTTAAAGGGATTGTACCATTAAAATCAAATATTTTTTTCTCACTAACATGTAGGAATAGCCTTAAGAAAGGTTACTCTTCTCCTATCTTTAGATGTCTTCTCTGCACTGCCGTTTGGTAGAAATACGGCAAATGTTTATGTCGGTATGCAAATGAGTTTTCTCGCAGCACTGGGGGCGGTCTCCAGTGCTCAAAAAGCAATGGGGGCATCCCCAATGCTTCGAGATAAATCTCCAGCGCCACCTCCATCTTCTTCAGAAACGGTCTCTTCATGCGTCTTTTTCCAGCACTGGCAGTCAAACTTCTAGACCTCGGACAGAGCTGACTTCACATGCCCACAGGCCACAAGAAAATGGCCGCTTACTTACTGTACATAAAAGCAGGGGAGAGATCAGCAGGGGGACCAAACCAAATGATGAAGCCAATAGAAAACCTCCAAATAACATAATATATTAAAAACACACTGGAAAACTGTGCCACCATGTGCCCACCAAGCCTGACGCCTTGTGGGGCCAGTTATCATTAGATTAATGCTATAAAACTAATGATTTGGGCAGGGTTGGACAACTGTTTGCTAGTGTTGTGGTGTTCTGATCTTGATCATGTGTCACAGGAAAGAAATTAGGATTGGGCATGTTGAATTTTACAAGCTTGATTTTTTTGGTACTTAGGGAAGACAAGTTGCCATCAGAAGTGCCTGTGGGCATATTACTCCCCTCTCTCCATTCAGAACAGATGTGCTTTCAGCTAAGTTAAGTGTAGATAGGTATGAGAGGTCGTTGAGGTGAAAGATGTAGAAGGTGTATGGTGTTTGACCACCTTTATTCTTCCACTATAAAAACCAAGAGTAATAGTAATATACTACTATTACTGCTGCTTCTAAGAATGATAGTAATATACTTTTGCACTGCTAACACCTGGAATATTGCTTATTATGTGCACACCAACATGGGGGAAAAAATTTCTTAAAACAGTCAAATATATGACTTCTCGAGAGATACAATAATGTTGAGGTTTTATGTGTTTTTTCTCTTCTGTTATTGTAATTGCATAGTATTTTTATTGCAGCTGTAGGCCAGTAGGGAATGCATAGCAGAATTAGGTTCCTGGTGTGGATCCTTAAGATACCAGGCTTATTTGGTTTAGGCACTACAATATTACCATGGGGCCGTCAAATTTCAGATCAGAATTCTCATGGCAACAGACAAAAATCTAAGGTTAAAGCATAATGCAGTTAAGGGGTAGGTCATGCAGAACTGAAAATTGTATATAGATCTTGCAAATCTAATTCAGTCAGTATATTGTCATGAAAGAAGAAGAAATGAGAAAATGTGAAATGTCAATTTGAAAAGAAGCTAAATTTTTACCAAGCGAAGTTTTATAAAAAATCTCCATCATCAGGAATATCATAAAATCATAATTTGACATCACACATTATTTTAAAGCTTAAAACAAGTGATAAACATTACGGATCATAGAAATCTCAGAAATTACTGCAAGTGTTTTTGTGCTCTGTAAATGTTTCTCTTAGATAGACAATGAACAACATTGGTTGTGCCAAAAATTGTGGGCAAAGTAAATAAGTATTGTTCAACTATGTCCAAAAAAAACATCTTTACAAATACTGTAGTTTAGGTAAAAATGTCCTTCTTCTTTGTGCTTGTGACCCCTCTACAAAATGAGGTATCTCTATGAGAAAAACAAGAGGACAAGTGACAAAATGGAACATCCTTTTAAAATATTCTGTATAGTTTGGGGGCAACACGGTGGCTCAGTGGTTAGCACTGAAGCCTTGTAGTGCTGGAGTCCTGGGTTTGAATCCTGCTAGAAACAACATCTGCAAAGAGTTTGTATGTTCTCCCCGTGTTTTCGTGGTTTTCCTCCAATACTTCAAAGATATACTGATAGAGAAAAATGTAAAAAAAAAAAATGTATATATTCAGTAGAATTTCACTCTAAGCATACAGAAGTGTCCTTCTATACCTGCCCAAAGTGGTATATCATGATATTCTATTAACTTAGTTTCCTGACAAATTTGAGTTGTTAACCAAAATGAGTACCAGTTAAGTGTGGACACACCTGTGCTAAGTAGCAGTTTCTATAAGAAATCATTGGATCAACCCAACACACCCAATAGGTTGGATAGGTTTACTGCAACCTTAGACTCAAATAAAATTGGATACTTTTTAATTGAAATTTTACACTGATGCTAGACCTCATATATGTTTTTTTGGTGTTAATCTGACCTTCTACATCAAGCCTTGCATGTGAGATTAATAAGTCCAAGTTGATATTTTTGAAGGCCCCCTCCACCTTGGGTAATACATGGCAGCACAGTCGCTATCAATCTTTTAAGTTTATTCTATTTTTGGGCTTCTTAATCACCCTTTATTTTCTTAGCCCTGTGTTAGCCCCACTTTCTCCCTACTTTGTTACAGTTGTGGTTACCTATGGAAGACACATCTGGATTTGTGGTGGAAATCGAAAGCAGGTTCTAGAATTCCCCAACAACCCTCCAGTTGGTTTAAGAACTTATTTGAGATGCTATTTAGTTGAGTGTTGCTAATGGGGGAGGGTTTTGATTAACATACCTGATGGACTAGTATTTGATAGGTTGATTAATTGGTTATGGTTTTAAGTATAAAATAATTTATTCTAATTTATTAATGAATTGCTAATTGTGAACAATACATTGCTGCCTATTTATCCATTAGAAGTTTGAGGGATGTCTTAAATTTAATTTATATTGCTATTAAGTATAAGGATGGGCTTTAAACGGGGGCTCACGCCCCTATGCTATATGTCTTCATTGTTGCAGACTGCAAATAAACCCTGTATAGTCTAATTTGGCAATCAAATAAAATATTTGCTTGCCAAAGTTAAGATATCCCTTAAAGGGATTGTGTAGGATTAGAAAAACTTGGCTGTTTTTTTTTCTACAAAATACACCGCACCATGAAGCTGAGCCACATATGAGCCCCATGTGCCACACATGACCTATGGACAAGTATGGCACTCTTGATAGAAGAAAGCAGCCCTGTTTTTTTATGCTGCATTAAAAACTAAATAAAATAAATACCAGTAAATAACTAATACTAGTTTGGATGAATTGCTTACATTTTACCCATTCACTTGTTTTACAATTCACATGATTGCAACAACAACACATAAGGACAAAGTCATATTTAATATGAAGGATAACCCTGTATATTTTGCTTGCTGAAGTGCTCAAGTACAGTAGAGTCATAGCTTTGGATTTAAAAGTGACCTAAGACAACATTTATTTTGTATCTCGAAGCTCAAAATTATCTCCCCATCCCCCAATCCCCTATGAAAAATCACAATGTCAAATGGTCCCAGACATTCCCTGGGGTACATGTCGGGCTAATTAGGGTGAGCTTAATCACAAAGAATATAGTTGATATTACACTTTTTGTACACACGAGAGTAATGAACATTCGGCATATAGGCAGTGATTTGTTGCTGCAATTTACAGACAGCTCTCTGGGACTCAAGCTTTTCTTTGTTAGTGTTTGCCTATAAGATTATTAATGATATCTTAACAACTGTTGAAATACTTCAATAATGTTTGGGAATATTCGTGTCTTTTGAAATAAAAATAAATTATCATTGCTAAAGTTTATGGGAGGTAATGAGCAAAAAGAATCCTAAAATTTTAGAAAAATGCTGATTTCTAATGAGTCCATGGGATATCATTTTGGTTCCAGATATATACTAAAGGATGGCAGTCAGCAAGACAGTCTACAAGAAGCTGAAACATTTATTTTTGGAAAAAACAAGTTTTTGGTATTTTCAGTATTACGTAGTGAACACTAGGTGGTGCTACAAGTTATTATCCATATGTCTGACTTGGGATGGCATTAGAGTATACATAGTATCTTATGATGTTTCTGTTAGATCTCATACATATGGCCCTAATATAGCTCTATAAGGATAAATATATGCCTATCCAAAGGGGTTTGCCCTGGACATCCTTTATATTCCTAGGAATTACCAGTTATCACAGAATCTGTTAGATGCCCCCAGAAAATGAACTCAAGAAAGTCTGTTTCCAGGAGTAGTCTTCTGGCAAAGGAGGCTCTAAGCCAGACCTGAGCAATGTGCGGCCCACAGGCCACATCCGGCCCTCTGACTGCTTCTGTCCGGCCCGCATAGCTAGTGGAAGGTTTTTCAAGGACCTGTGATGATGTCATCACAGCCTATCACCAGGATAGGCTATGACTCATTAGTGGGCAGAGCTACACGGTACTGTGTGCTTTCTGCAAGCTGCCAGCAATGGGAGCTGCTGGATGATAAAGAGAGAAGAGACAGCATGTGTGAGCAAGAGGGGGGAACTAGGGGCAGATGTAGGGGGCAGTTAAACTTAATGCACATGTAGGGGGATATTAAACTAGGGGGATATGGAGGTGACATTAAACTGGGGCAGCTGGAGGAGGATATTAAACAATGGGGGCATGGGGGGTAGCTGGAGGGGGACATGTCTGCCTCTATTTGCCCCCAGTTTAATGTCCCCCTCCAGCTGCCCCAGTTTAATGTCCCCTCTAGTTTCTGCTGGTTTATACTGGGGCACCAGGAGAGGGACTTAATACTGTGGGACATTTGGAGGGAAACGTTATAATGTGGGGGAGTATAATGTTAGGGTGACTGTAGGAGGATTTTACTTTGTGGGGCACATGGAAAAATGAGAATGGGCGGAGTCAGCAGAGAAGTGGGTGGAGCTAAATTTGCCATTGCCATTAGCACTGGAGTCCTGGGTTTGAATCCACCAGGAACAACATTTGTAAGGAGTTTGTATGTTCTCCCCGTGTTTGTGTGGATTTCCTCCCATATTCCAAAGACATACTGATAGGAAAAAAAAAAGTACATTGTGATCCATATATGAGGATCACAATCTAGATAAAAAAAGAAAAGAAATGGGCTGTAATAACGGTAGTGTGAACATACCCTAAGGTAATATTTCAGTCTATGATGTAAGCAATCTAATGATTCAAACTACAAAGGAAGGCTAGAAATAATGTTAAAACAATCAGGCTGAGTTCAGACGGGTATTTTGGATGTTGAGGTGGAATCCGCCTCAGAATCCTGATAAAAAATGACTCCCATTGTAATCAATGGGAGCCGGTCATTTTTTTTTTTTTTTTTTTTTTATGTAGATTGTGAGTCCCATATAGGGCACACAACATACTTTTTTTCCCTCCTATCAATATGTCTTTGGAGTATTGGAGGAAATCCACGCAAAAATGGGGAGAACATACAAACTTCTCACAGATGTTGTTCCTGGCAGGATTCGAAACCAGGACTCCAGTGCTTCACGGATGCATTGCTAACCACTGAGCTACCGTGTTACCCCTCAGTCATTTCTGTTTTCCGCCAGGGGTCTGTTCCAGCTCCTGGGAAAAAGAACCGACATGCTCATTCTTTAGGCGGATGCTGTGGCCGGTTTAGCCTCGGATGTCCACCTGAAGACACTCACTCCTGACTAGGCCCTTTCATTTGGAAGCTACCAATTTTTTTGCCCGGAATCTGAGGCGGCCTCCCCCTCAAATTCTGGACCAAAAACTGTGTCTGAACGCAGCCTAACAAAAAAAAATCTAAAAAAAAAAAAAAAAAAAATGAACTAAAAATTTAAATCACCCATCCCCGAATTTTACAAGTAAAAGTAAAAAAACTAAACAAGTATTATTGGTGCAGCCATATTCGAAAGTGCGTGACCAATTCAAATATAAAAGAATTTATCCTTTATGGAGAAAGTAGTAATTCAATTTAAAAAAAATCCCCATTCTTCATCATTTCACATCTTCAAAGAAATTAACATCCAACTAACATAATTTAGTAGCCATTGATTCTGACACAGTTACAACTTTTATTTCTAGTACCCGCCATTCCTAAGAAATAAGTGCTGGTAGTTTTGGTGCATGATATACTATTTAGGCTCTGTCCTACCAGGAGGTTTTTGGAAGTTGGTGTAAAAAACAAAAGTGAAAAAAATATCTGTAGGGAATGTTTAAATTTGGTTATGGTATACATGCAAGGTAATAGTAATTCCAGGTCCGAGCTTAAATATAACCATTTCATTGGTCATTACAGAGGGGAACACGTATACTGTTCTCTTTGACTTTTTTGTGCTTTTTCTTGGTAAGAAATATAGATGTACAGAGTTATATGAAGTTATAAGTTTATACTGAGGTTATACAACTTTCTTGGTTTTGGAGCTTCTTTTGATACATGGACACTTAATGAGTATGTATCTATGAGTTCTAAGTTCCATTTGAACAGAAAAGGGTTAACAACAAAACGTTTTCACTCAATTTTTGGCGATTCGTTAAAGGTCAGACATATTTAATCTTCTTCCTAAAATGTGTAAATGTTTCATGAGAAAATAATTTACACTTTAAGGAAAAATAGTCATAGCTCTAATTTAAAGTTTCGTGTTGACAAAATGCTTGCCTAGAGGTCGCACTTAAATAAAGTAACATCATTTAATTCTCCTTCCTTCTCTTTGCACAGACATGCCTTTATAATGCGCATGAAATCGTTTTCACAAGTTTACACTAGGTGCAAGTAAATTGTAAGTCTGCGATTGACTCCAGACAAAACTGAGTTTATCATACATTTCTGAAATCAGTGACATAAAAATAACCAAAGGTTGAAAGAAAATCTATGAAAGGGCTGACGAATACTAAATTGTCACACGCAGTAGAGGTTAGTAACGCATACCATTACATAGTTACATAGTAGATGAGGTTGGATGAAGACATCAGTCCATAAGTCCAACCTATAACCCTACAATCCCCTACAGTGTTGATCCAGAGGAAGGCAAAACCATGAAGCTCATGCCAATTGCCCGATTTCAGGGGAAAAAAATTCCTTCCCGAGTCAGAAACACTGTCTATAGGTATCCGGAATCAACTAGGGTTTCAGGTGTTTGGTGTGTGGCTAGTTGGCTGTCATATTTTTGAACATGCTACAATGTAAGTTTAAGTGGTAAATAAGATAAAGGAGGCCTACCAAGACCCAACTAGACATCAAACTAAATAAGATAGCCCTCAGGAGCAGTGGCCTAACTAAAGTCTTGTGGCCCTGGTGCAATATTTAATCTGGGGCCCCCTACCTCATCCCTACAGCGAATTCTTAAGGGAGCATTCACACTGAGTTTTTTGGCATGTAATTTGGCGCATCATTTTACGCGCGTTTTTTTTCACGCGCGTGTTTTTAGAACGCGCCGCGCTACGTAGGCGTTTTCTCGCGTGTCTTTAACTAGTGTTTAAGGAAGCGTTTACGGAAGCGTTAAAACACCTACACCTCATTAAAAACAAGAGCAAGCCCACTGGGCAGGGCCAGAAAGGACAACCCATTATTTAATCACCATACACTTGTCATGATGGACACGAGAGAGTTTGTTTGAGCTCTGATGAGAAGCCCATTAGCTTTACCTTTAAACAAAAGACAGCAAAAATGTCGCAGTGGCAGTCAATATGGTTCGTAGACGGCATCTTCCCCAGCAGGCAAGTTCACTAATATTTTTTTTTTTTTTTTTTTTAATGATGTGAAAACACGTGTGGTTTGCTACAAACAATAAATCTTTCATAGGAGGAGGAGGGGGAACACCAACACCAGCAGGCGCCTATGGCCAAGAAACCACGGCAATATTGGGTACACCCCTTAAATTTGACTTGCCCTTCCACTGGAAGCTTTGCCATGCTGTACCAGGAGTTGAGGCTGTAAGTTTTTTATGTTTTCATGTTTTGAAATGTAGCTTACCTTTTCAACACGTTCTGAGCATGTATGTTTCTTCATCTATGTATTTTCATGTCGTGTCATTTTTCCATTGTGGACACTCTGGTCATTTATATTGTGTGTAGGGTACATTAAATAGGGATATTTCACTGTGTGCAGTTGCAAGTGCATCCCATGACACGTTTCCTTTTTTTCCACAAAGATTCCCCACGAAATTTCAAACTTTCCTGAGGATGAGGCCACAGGCCTTTGACCGGCTCCTGGTTCTATTAGCGGAGCATCTCCAGCGTGAAGACACCACCATGAGGAAGGCCATCAGTCCCACGGAAAGGCTGGTCATCACGTTGCGGTATGTATTACATTCACATTTTACATTTTGTTTACTTCAACTTTTACATTTTGTTTTATAAATGAAAGAGCCAAAGCATTAGCTGATAAACAATTTGTCGATTTTTTGAGGCTACTAATTCATCATGTATTTCCCAAACTCGCGGTCAAACACTGTCCCCATTTACTTTATAACAGATTTGGTACAATTTCTGCGTTTGTTTGGCAGGGCGTTAGGCCAAAAGTGGTTGGATATAGTTAAGCATTGCTGTTAACAAATTGTATGTGTAGGTAATCAAATTTGTGTATAAACTACATATTGCCACTACTGTTCATATACTGGGGAAAGACTTATATTTGTTTTTTCTTTGTTTCTAGGTTTCTCGCAACAGGGGAGAGTTTTGCATCCCTACACCTCCAATTCCGGGTTGGTATATCCACCATCTCCGGAATTGTGAGGAGCACATGCCATCTGATATGGCAGCACTTGCAACCCTTAGTGATGCCCAGTCCGACCCCGGAGATTTGGTTGCAGTCAGCAGCAGGCTTTCAGTCTGTGGCCAATTTCCCCAACTGCATAGGCGCCGTCGACGGTAAGCATATACGTGTGCGGAAGCCACCGCACTCAGGATCACTGTACTTCAACTACAAAAAGTACTTTTCAGTGGTCCTGATGGCGGTCGCTGATGCCACGTACCGATTTGTTGCGATCGAAGTCGGTGCCTATGGTAGTACTGGGGACTCCCGGGCGCTACTGACATCGCTTTTGGGCTGCACAGTACTGCTAGATCAGGTGACTCTACCTCCACCAAGACCGCTTCCAGGTGCCACGCATCCAGTCCCCTTTGTCATGGTAGGGGATGAGGCATTTCCCCTCTTGGAAAACCTGCTGCGCCCTTTCCAACGGAGGAGACTGGATGCCCAGAAGAGGGTCTTCAACATGAGGCTGAGCCGGGCACGACGCTTCGTGGAGTGCGCCTTCGGGCTCATGAGTAGTAAGTGGAGGGTCTTCACCTGTGCACTGCAGTTGGCTCCTGAAACTGGGGAGGTGTTGATTAAAGCTGCCTGTGTGCTTCACAACTTTGTATTGGAGTGTGACAGCCCCAACATTGGAGTGGAGCCACAGGCAGCTTTGGGTCACCCACTGGTACCAGCTAGGCCCTCAGGTCGGGCAGCCAATGCAGCTGTACAGGTGCGAGATGCCTTCACGGACTATTTCATGAGTCCCGAAGGTGCCGTGCCTTGGCAGTTTTCTCGCCTCAGTGATGACCAGCCTGCTCAGGACTGAAGACCTTCCTCATCGTGGTGTTTTTTTGGGGGGGTTTCTTTGGCATTTGTGTTGTACACATGTACATTTTCCCACATGTGTATTTGTGCACAGTCACACATGTATATATTGAAACCATGTCACATGTATATATTATTCCTTTTGGGCTGTAAAATGTTTTTTTCCTTCGACGTTGTCAAACACAGAATATGAGCCCTTTAAAAAAAAAAAAAAAAAATTTAAATGTTGTTTGTGTCTGTGTTTTCCTTTCCTTCAAGAAACTAGCAAGGTTACCTATGGATATTTGTACTTATATATTTAGCCACTTAAAGATATTATAGTCTGTAAAATCACAGCAAATGTGTGCCAAATCAAACAGTGCGCAGAATAGAGGTGAATGAAGGGCCCCAGGTGAACAGCTATTGTTAAAAAGGGCAATTTGCACTTTCTAGAATGTTTGTAACGATAGTCTTTCAGGCTGGCCTTCTATATAGTAGGCAGCATCTATAGCACTGTACTGAGTTGGCAGGGTGTAGGAATGCAGCCTCCTTGTTGGTCTAGGTGACATCATGGCCATTTCCACATGAGGCTATTTTGAGTGTTTAGGAATTGATAGTGTGCAGTGCTGTAGGTGCTGCCTTGCAGAAGTATCTTCCTGACAGAATATGTGTGTGGAGCAATGCTATGAAATCTTTGCACTGTTGGCTTTTCAAAAGTATATTGATCAGACTGTGTGCTAAACCATGAAAAATTGGCCCTTATAAGGGGGCATTCACACGGAGTAAAATGGAGTGTAATTTAGAGTGTAATTTAGACGTGTCAAAATTACACTCAAAATTACACATTTTACTCTGTCTAAATGCACCCTAAAGAGGACCTTTCAGCATATCCTGCAACATACAGTGTTATATACTGCTGGAAAGCTGACAGTGCACCGAATTCAGCACACTATCAGCTTTCCAGCAATATATAAAACACTGCATGTGGCCGGATAAGTCTATTTAAAGCTAATGTATTGCAAAGAAGAAAACACAAAACAAGGTATAAAGTTTGCAAACCCAAAATCAAATTTAATTACAAAATGTACAAATAAATAAAAAAGGGACAAAAGAACATGGGGAAGGAAATTAAGAAGACGGATAATCATCCGGATTCAAAAGTGCACAGTGGATTGGGCTGGGAAGGGGAGAGTGCCCAACGTGGGGAGCAGGAGATGGCACAAATGTGGGCCCGGGACTGGGAAGTAGGGGCTGTGTTGGTGTGGAGGATAAGTTGGGGGATTGTGGTTGGGCTGGAGGACAAGTGGCTGGGCCACGGCAACACAGCTGCCGGAACTGGGATATGAGATATCCCACATCTGGCAGCTCAGGAGCAGACTGGAAGACTGCCGCCACAGCATGGACATACGCCTTGAAATCCTGCTGTCTGTCATGTGGCAACTGGCGGCAGATAGCTGCTACATCATTCCCAAAGTAACTGGCGTGGTCCTGGCTGTTCACCCTCCGGATAAAGGACACAGCTTCCCGCTCCACATCCAACTGTCTGTCCTCTATCCGGGGGGTCCTTCCAGTCTGCTCGTGGGTGGAAGGTGTGCGGCAATGAGGGGCACGACGTCCATGCCTCCTCCTGTGGGTCAGTGGCACCGGCTCCTGGCCTGACTCTTCTTCGGTGACAAGTTGGGCAGCCGGAGAAGAAACAGGTGACATAGGCTCCGAACCCACTCGGAAGGAGGTGTCGTCGTCACTCGTATCTTGTCGTCCCCTCACCGCTTCATACGAGCAACCGGCACGCGGGCTTTGTGGGTGGCTGGCCTCTCTAGTCTGCAGTTCCTGTGATGGTGGTGGTGCAGGGGAGTCTGACCGTGTCTGTGTGACATTGCCTGATGATCTGGATGGTAAAACAACATCAAAAGTAAAAAAAAAAAACTTAAAAGGCCGTAGATTGTAACCATTTAAAACAAAAAGAGATTATTTCAAAAACACTTACGACTTTTCACCCATGCCGCTGATCAGGAACTGCAGATCTTCATAGAAAGAAATTTTCTGCCGCTTGGCAGGAGAAGCCCCACTCCGCTCCACCTTCCGGATCTCCCGTATGAAGCGGTCCCGCACACTCTTCCACCGTGTGCGAACATCGTTTTCTGTGAAAAAAAAAAAGCAAAACAAACGTTGAAGAACCGAAAAACAATAAAACAATACATTTTTCACATAAGCCAGTGTAAAACATACACAATTGCAACAAAACCAAAAAAGCAGAATGGCCAAAAATAATCACCAATTCGGATTTTATCACTGCGCCGAAAGCTGGACCACTGTGGCTCAAATAACTCCTCGCAGATGCTGATCCATGTGGCCTCTCTAGCATGGCGATCAGCATACAAGGGATCGGCTTTAGCCCAAAGGTTGGGTTTCAAATGAACCTGCATAGTTGGGAAGGGAAACATAATAGAGAAATTAATATATAAAAAAAAAAACACCACAAGGAGGCGCTACTATATCTATATGTTTGCATTTTTCACACACTTTACTAACAAACAGTGGCGTTGCAGGCCCAAACTCAACACATGAGTGTTTTTTTGGTGTGGTGTAAATGTTTGCCCTCCCTGTAAAAAGGCAAGTCGAGCTTTATAAAACACATATGGCCAACATGTACGAAGCCTGGATATAAAACAAGAACAACAGTATGTTGGGCCATAATGTGGGCACACTTTGGACATGACATACTAAAATGCATATTTGCATGCTATTTATTTGCAGCTACATCATATGGGTCCTGCCATCTGGAACAGACACTTGCTAATTCGATGAGGCGTGTCACATTAATGTCCATCCGATGATAACTGGACTTTTTTGTGGTTGGAGTTTTGGCCCCACGTGCAGACATGCTTTTTCTAAAGATGGTTTAAAAAAAAAAATAATAATAATGGCATCAAAACGTAGTAATGTGATTGGCCCCAAATTGGTTGAAAATAACCACACAAAAAAAAAAAAAAAAAAAAAAAAAAAAACAGAGGCAATGAGTAAAACAACATCACCAAACACAGTATTGTGTGTGTTGTGATTCAAAACACATACAGTATTAAGGGCAAGACAGCCTGATCCCTTAACACAGCCATAACACATACTTTTAAGTCAAAAGGTCAGTGTTAACTGGGCCAAATGTTCTCTTTCCCTAAAAATGCACCCGTACAAAAAATAGTAGGTAAACACTACTTACATTTATGTTGTTTTGCTGGTCTTTTCAAATTTAGGCCTAGTTTGCAGCTTTAATGGCCGGCCGTGTGTGTTTGGAGAACACTATTCTGTGCTATGTCTTCTGCTGTATTTTAAAAAAAATGAAAAAAACACCTCAGTTGGTAAACATGTACTAAATAGTTGTTTTGCTCCAAATTTACATGTAAGAAAAGTACATTAAAGGGCAATACTTACATGGAGAATGATTGCAGCCTCCCTGCTCCATGCACCAACTGAAATGTAATGGATGCTGATGATACTGAATGTGTTTTAAAATGGCCTCTGGGCCGGCCCTTGTGGGCCGTGGCCTTGAATATGGGCTGTACTATGCCTGCGCGTTGTTTACGCGCGTATTATGCGAAAGACGCACCGTATACGCGCACCGTTAACGCCGCCGTATACGCGCTGCAAAAACGTTACGTTTCACCATAGAACAACGTCGCATTTGTTTAACGCGCGTAGAAAAAAACACGCGCGTCAAAAAATACACGTGTAGAAATGACGTGCGTACAAAACGCGCGACATTCAACACGGACGTCAAACTCCATTGCAGTCAATGGAAGCAACAAAAAACGCGTGTAAAATGACGCGCCAAATTACACGCCAAAAAACTCAGTGTGAATGCTCCCTAATAGTGATGGTTACGGGTGCTAAGGAGTTTAATCAAACTTAGTGTGGTTAGGGTAATCTGTGGGTCTCCTTGGGTTATGGGTTAGATGGAGCAGCAATCTCAATGCAGTTGTCAGTGCTTATGGGCCCCCTAAGGCTCCAGTGCCCGGGTGCGACTGCACCCTCTGCACCCCCTAAAGTTACACACCTGCTCAGAACCTGGTAAGCAAAGGAATAATTGCACCCCCTTGTGTCCCAATAACAATAGCCTATATGTGCGATTTGTAATATAAGTTTCATGATTCCTAGCAGAGTTGCCTTTAGACCCCCTTTAAGCATTAAGGCTGGTTGTCACTGCGTTCTCCAGCTATTCTCCAGTTATACTTCTATGCTTGGTGCTTCAGCTCCACTGTTGTACAGAAGTCCTACCGATATCATGCACATCTGTTTTATGTAATACATGTATCTACTCAGTGGCGTAACTACCGCGGAAGCAGCGGAGGCAGCTGCCACAGGGCCTGGGACATTAGGGGCCCAGTGACAGCCGCTACCGCTGCGGTTTTTTCTTTTTTCTTAATAGGCCGTTACAAGCTGGAGGACTGCAGCAGAGCCAGGGGACAGGTAACAGTGTTTTTTTATGTTTTTATTCCCCTGGGTCTCCGATTATTATACTCTGGGGTCTGAAAAGACCCCAGAGTATAATAATTGTTTATGGGTGTCCACAGTGGGACATAATACTGTGTGCAGGGGCCACTAAGGGACACAATACTGTGTGCAGGGGCCACTAAGGGAAATAATACTGTGTTCAGGGGCCACTAAGGAACATAATACTGTGTGCGGGGGCCACTAAGGGACATAATAGAGCAGGAATGCGGAGGAGAGGGTCTGTTGAGGTCTTCGGCGTCAGTGTCGGTGGGGGGTGGCCCCATGTCAAAAGTTCGCCACGGGGCCCCGCCATTCCTAGTTACGCCACTGTGTCTATTTATCTGTGTTGAGCAGAATCACAAAATTCATTTCAAAGTTATTATTTTCTGGGAAGAAAAATAACACATTTCGATTTATTAATGCTGTAAAAATATTCCTAACTAACAGTGTTCTATGATTTTGTGTATTCTGATATATCTGTGCTGATGCGGTGCTTAAAGTAAAGATTATATTTTATTAAATATCCATGAAATAGCAAACAATGAGCAACATTAGATTAAAAAGTAGGGAGAGAAGCCCACAGAGGCTGATAGATCCCCTATTCACCATCCAAGGTAGAAAAACAAAAAGGCCACTATATGTGGTCTATACATGGACCCATGTGTAACTAAAAGTAGAGTCAACACATGGGGCCCAGTTAGCTGTAAAATGAAATACAATAAGGTTACATACTTTCTCTGCCAATCACATGTATAGGTTCACAACGTGGAATGGACAAGACAAGTGATGAAACCTGCTCAAGCAGATGAAAAAGGGGTCAGTGGAAGTGCTGTGACCTAACTAATCCTGACTAGAAAAGGCTACTTCTAGGGGCCCCATATAGTGATCTTTTTTGTCTTTGTACCTGGGGTGGTGGATAGGGGATCTACTATCCTCTGTGAGCTTCTTTCCATAACTTTTAAGGCTAATTTTGCCAACTTGGCTGTTTTATGGCTATTTAATTAAAGTTAAGCTTTATTTTATGTATTACACCACTGTCCGTTCCCTTTCCCTCTATCTATACTAATATGTGATTTTGTGGGGCTGATCAGTGGCTGTTTTTCAGGGGTTCTGTTAGTATATCATGATATTGCATTATACAAAAATGCTCCGTGGAGTTGCAGAGAACCATCAGTGGTCACAGTATACAGTAGTTGATAACTGACATGAGCCGAGAGACACCTGTGCTTAATACAGAGGGATCAAAATGATCAGGTAATTTCCCAGGTCAGGACAGGGAGAGCTTGTGTGACGTCAGAGGTCCAGGCAGCTCAGATTCAGAAGTCAGGAGCAGTGAAGGAAGGGGGGGAGCAGCATAATGGGGCTCAGTGGTAACCTGATGGCTGTGACTCAAGCTATATGGTTGAAGCAAAAGTTTACAACACAATTAAAAAAAAAAAAAAACATGAGAATGATCCCTTCAAACCTGAAGGACACCAGAATCTTAGTGCTTGCCAAACTGATATGGCTTACAATTTTCTTGGCGGCCTCTGATACAAAGTTCCTATGTAAGGTTTTGAGTCAATAATATACTATAGATTATATACTATGCATTTTCACTATAACATTGTTGATCATTGAGAATATGAGGTCAACAAATAGGAAAGCCCCTTTATTAGCCGCACCAGAGAGATACTAAGAAAAAGTAGTTTTTACAGACCTAACCCCCATCTACAGTACAGACCAAAAGTTTGGGCACACCTTCTCATTCAAAGAGTTTTCTATATTTTCATGACTATGAACACTGTAGATTCACACTGAAGGCATCAACACTATGAATAAACACATGTGGAATTATATACTTAACAAAAAGGTGTGAAACAACTGAAAATCTGTCTTATATTCTAGGTTCTTCAAAGTAGCCACCTTTTACTTTAATTCCTGCTTTGCACACTCTTGGCATTCTCTTGATGAGCTTCAAGAGGTAGTCACTGGAAATGGTTTTCACTTCACAGGTTTGCCCTGTCAGGTTTAATAAGTGCGATTTCTTGCCTTATAAATGGGGTTGGGACCATCAGTTGTGTTGTGCAGAGGTCAGGTGGATACAAAGCTGATAGTCCTACTGAACAGACTGTTAGAATTTGTATTATGGCAAGAAAAAAGCAGCTAAGTAAACAAAAACAAGTGGCCATCATTACTTTAAGAAATGAAGGTAAGACAGTCCAAAAAATTGGGAAAACTTTGAATGTGTCCCCAAGTACAGTTGCAAAAACCATCAAGCGCTACAAAGAAACTGGCTCACATGAGGACCGCCCCAGGAAAGGAAGACCAAGAGTCACCTCTGCTGTGGAGGATAAGTTCAGCAGAGTCACCAGACTCAGAAATCGCAGGTTAACAGCAGCTCAGATTAGAGATCAGGTCAATGCCACACAGAGTTCTAGCAGCAGACACATCTCTACAACAACTGTTAAGAGGAGACAGGCAACAAGCAGAAGAGACTTTTTTAGGCTAAAGAACACAAGGAATGGACATTAGACCAGTGGAAATCTGTGCTTTGGTCTGATGAGTCCAAATTTGAGATCTTTGGTTCCAACCACCGTGTCTTTGTGCGATGCAGAAAAGGTGAACGGACGGACTCTACATGCCTGGTTCCCACCGTGAAGCATGGAGGAGGAAGTGTGATGTTGTCGGGGTGCTTTGCTGGTGACACTGTTGGGGATTTATTCAAAATTGAAGGCATACTGAACCAGCATGGCTACCACAGCATCTTGCAGTGGCATGCTATACCATCCGGTTTACGTTTAGTTGGACCATCATTTATTTTTCAACAGAACAATGACCCCAAACACACCTCCAGGCTGTGTAAGGGTCATTTGACAAAGAAGGAGAGTTATGGGGTGCTACATCAGATGACCTGACCTCCACAGTCACCAGACCTGAACCCAATCGAAATGGTTTGGGGTCAGCTGGATCGCAGCGTGAAGGCAAATGGGCCAACAAGTGCTAAGCATCTCTGGGAACTCCTTCAAGACTGTTGGAAGACCATTTCCGGTGACTACCTCTTGAAGCTCATCAAGAGAATGCCAAGAGTGTGCAAAGCAGTAATCAAAGCAAAAGGTGGCTACTTTGAAGAACCTAGAATATAAGATCTATTTTCAGCTGTTTCACACTTTTTTGTTAAGTATATAATTCCACACGTGTTAATTCATAGTTTTGATGCCTTCAGTGTGAATCTACAATTTTCATAGTCATGAAAATGCAGAAAACTTTTTGAATGAGAAGGTTTGTCCAAACTTTTGGTCTGTACTGTATGTAAGACATAGTAGATCATTTATCCTAAAGGTCACCGCATAATGCTACATTGTCACTACAGTGGCTGCAGCAAGAGACATATATGTCACACACACACCTCCTCTTTGTGATAACACAGAAGTCAGATCTAGGCTGTCTTCAGAATGATAAAGGATTGTCTTGATAAGACATCAATCATGTCATATTCATGTGCTATGTTATATTTACACCTATCTTTTATCATTTACTAAATAATCTGTTTATCCAACTAAGGCTGGGTTCACACCTGCGTTTGGGGTCTCCGTTCTATGGTTTCCGTCTTCTGCATGCCAGAAGACGGAAACCATAGACCGGGTCCGGCCGTGCGCGGCGGTGAGCGTTTTAGGCTCTCCGCTGCGAAACCGGATTTTTTTATCCGGACACAGAGTACTGCATGTCCGACTCTGTGTCCGGATTGTAAAACCCGGTTTCGCGGCGGAGAGCCTAAAACGCTCACCGCCGCGCACGGCCGGACATCTCTCTCACCCATTCAAATGAATGGGTGAGAGAGACTCCTGCAGGTTTCCGTCTCCTGCCTCTGTTTTAGGCAGGAAACGGAAACCTAAGTACGGAGTGCCGGGCCGCAGATGTGAACGAGCCCTAAGTTAAGTTGTAACTAACTACACTATTGTACCTATGTGCTAAGATGTATGACCTGTGTCATTTTTATGTATTTTGCATTACTTTTCTTTTATGAAAATTGGGAAGTCTTATATAGACGTAATAGTGTAATGTTTATTGTGTTTTCTGCTTTTTTCTTTTCCTTTGCTGAATGTTAATCGAATAACTTGGAAACCATCCAGCAGCAGATAGCACCTGTTTAGTAATACAATATGTAATAAAGCCATTGCTTAGCATTATCTTCATATCCCTTTGAAGCACAATGACTTGCACCTGCTTTATTTTGGCACTTCAATGACTTCTTCTCAGTTATAAATGCATATGAAGTAATTCCATTGTGTAAGCTAAGGTTTATCATATTGTATAGTGTGGCTATCATTAAAAGTAAAATAATCTTTGATATTCAGTAATATAATGAACAAAATTAAAAGGTATTGATATCTGGATTTGTTAGGGACTAACAGATTGTTGTTTTGCTATGCAGTTTTTGGCACAGCTTTAACAGATCAACCACATTGAAACCAGGGAAATTAGCAAAAAAAACATCTGCACATTGGCTGGTTTTACACCTTAGCTGTATTGTGCATGGACACCTTCAAATACACCACATACAAATAGTCTATAAATGATTTGCTTAACCAATTATTATGCAGGTATTAAAATATGAAGTATATAAGGACATAATAAAAGATGTGATTTGTGAAGGTTATAATCATGTAATATATGAAAAACATTAAAAACAAAAAAAACTTTGCAAGTCTTCAGTAGGTGATACCTTTTTTAATGGCTAACTCATAATGATGACAGAATATGACGTTTCGAAGCTTTCCTCTGAGCTTCTTCTTCAGATATAACCACTGGCTAACACGGTACCAAAACAAACATTTTCCTTTTATGAAAAACATTGTTATCCTTAAAAGCTGAATGTTAGATATAGTTACTTATGCTTGAAACTGGTATAATGTTATATGATAAGATGGCGCCTGCATCCAGAATGGGTGCAAGAAAAACAAATGCTTGGCTTGCTGACAGAAGACAGCTCTCCAAGGTTACCACACAGGACTGGGAGTAGCTGGCTATATATGGAACTGTTTAAACTTTTTCTGTTTGATTGAGATGTACCATACCAAATTACATAGTTACATAGTTACATAGTAGATGAGGTTGGATAAAGACATGAGTCCATCAAGTCCAACCTATAACCCTACAATCCCCTACAGTGTTGATCCAAGGGAAGGCAAAAAACCCCATGAGGCTCATGCCAATTGCCCAATTTCAGGGGAAAAAAATTCCTTCCCGACTCCAAATCTGGCAGTCAGTATAAAACCCTGGATCAACGTGTCCTTAAAATCTATAGACCATAACCCGTTATATTTTTCTCTTCAAGAAAGGCATCCAGGCCCTCTTTGAACTTGTTCAGTGAATCCGCCATCACCACTTCCTGGGGCAGAGAGTTCAAGAGCCTCACTGTTCTTACTGTGATCAAATTATAATAATTTGATCTGATAATATGCAAGTGCATGTGCAGAATGGACTGAGGGTTAGCTTAGTGTTTACATAGAGAGATAACAGACCTGGCTTTATCAGAAGCTTAGATAAGCTGCTTAGCAAGAGCAGTTTAATATAGTATGTGAAGATAAATTCATAACAGTTATGAAACCATGTCATTTACCAGGATAAAAAGTAGCCTATGTTTTAATTGAGGTTACAAACTATGTGCCAAATTTCATTCAATTCTGTTCAGCCATTTTTGCGTGATTGAGTAACAAACACACAAACTTTCACATTTATTATATTAGTAGGATATATTAATCAGATAACCCCTTAAGCATTTTTAGATTCTCTCAGGAGGCCAAGAAAATAGATACTTTTCTGATGTGACCATTTTTGATGTTGGCTTATTCATATTTCATGGAGTAAAAGTTAGCTAAAACCACACAGAATTGAGAACACCCAGACCACATTATTTACAGACAAACAGTATTGTATGAAATAAACATTTTATGTTTGCAAAATCATTTTTCCTCACAATTGTTCTTGAGCAGCCTGATACTAATGTCTACAATATGTATACCGGTGTCCTATAGCAGTCTAAGAACATGTCTATTACAACCAATACAAGCTAATTTTGTAAATATCCAGGTATGCCAAGAAAATATTGTTGAATTTGAAAGGCTCAGCTGTATTATGGTATTGTAGAAAAACCAGTAAATTGTAATGTCATTCAATGCTTCAGCAAGGAGAGCAGATTTACTTCTCTCAATATATCTATACAATGAATACATTTTGTGTTAAAGAAGACAAGCAAAATAATGCTAATGAGGATTGGAGCTGGAGACATAGTCATCACTTACAGAACTCAATTATAATTATTACAAGGATACAGAAATGTCATCCAAGTGATGCTAAGACATAGAGAGTAATATAGCTCTAATAAAACGTGTCTGAAATGCCAAGGAATGTGACATTAGGAATATTTGGAAGAGAGTAATTAAGAATGACAAAAATGACAAAAAAAAGGAAAACAATGTGACACAATGCCATAGAAACAGATTCGAGGCATTGGGCACAAAGAGCTGAATGGAGAACGTAAATAACAATTGTTATAAGACTAGGATATAAAATAAGATAAAATATCGACCAAACCTAAAAGAAATAAATAAAATATTTTTGATTGGTCAAGAGTAGGGTTGAGCGATTGGGAACAGAAAAGGTCGGATCCCGATCGGCGATCGGGCAAATTTCACGATCAGGATCGTAATCGGCTGGAAAATGATCGGAAATCGGATTTTGAAATCTCAAGATCGGCTCAACCCTAAGGGAGCCTTCACAAGGAGTAAACGCTCACTCATTTTGGCAAAATACATATGTAAAAAAAAACACGTGTAAAAATAAGACTCCCATTGACTTCAATGACATTTTCATGTGTATTCTACACGTGTAACCTCAGGTTACAATCTAAAAAACTACGTGTGAACTTACCCTTACTCCAAGTAAAAAGGTTTACTGAGGTAAAGCTGATTGTAGACCAAGAGCTCCGTCCTAATATTTGTATCATACACTTTTTAGGTATTTGACTAAAAAAAAAATTTTTCATCTTTTTTTATCGACCAGATTTGCTTTAATATAAATGTTCAAAGAAAGAAAAGCCCAACCATTCAACCAGTCTAAAAGTCATTGACTTCATCAACGACATAGCAAATATGTAATCTCTTGGTCTAATACTGTTATAGAATTGCAGCTAAAGCAATTACCAAAGGGTAATGCAATTGTTATTTAAGCAGATAGTGAGTAAGCAAACTACCTATAATCCTAGACTGGTCTGGTTCAAAGAGTCTAAGGTCACACTGACCCCAACACAAGGCAGGATGGGTGCAGCTGCAGGGGACCCAGGTTGCAACCCCAAAGCAAGCTGCCAAAAATATAGGTGCACTTGCGGGTTAAGGATCATGTGAAAAACCTTATAGGGGGCAGAAACCGAAATACACAAGCCAAAGTCAAAATCAAGAGAGTATAGCTATATCCAAAAAAAAAAAAAACAAAGTCTTGTCCAGGAGGCTACATAATATCCATCAGCAGGGAAACCATAATACAGAACTGCATTGCCGTCTCAATTGCCAAGACTGAAAAGGATTGGCAGATGATTTTGGTAGTTAACTTTTTGTTCTTTTTTGTTTTGCTTTTTTTTACATGTCTCTCCAAAATTAAATGAATAAAACTTAAAGGGGTATACCCATGTACATAGTTATTTTTAAATTGCAGATAATTAAAAGTTAAATATTTTTGCAGATATAAGTAATTAAACATTTTGCAGAGTTTTAAAGATTTTCTCTAAATATCTTGTGGTCACAGTCTGTTATCTTGATCAATTGCCAGTGGATACGACCATGAATGCAGGAACTTTCTAAGGTCAGAAAATCAGCCATGATTTCCTTATTGTGGCCGGGATACCTTCTGATACATGTAATGTCCCTGCCTGATAACCCGGCTACAATAAGAAAATCATAGCTGGGTTCCTGACAAGTCCCAGACCATAGAAAGTTTCTGCATTAGTGGTCGCAACCATTGGCAACCGATCAAGATAAAAGACTGTCACCACTAAGAAAGTTAGAGAAAATCTTTAAAACTTTTGCAGAATTTTTAATTACTTATATTTGCAAACATATTTAACTTTTAATTATCTACAAATATAGATATGATTATGTACATGGCAATACCCCTTTAGGTACTGACATATATGTAGCCCAAATATGGCTTTGTTCTTAGAATCAGTCAAATGTAAATTATTTAAGATTTGGTTAAATAACCAAAAAGATGGGATGAATCTGTAAAACTGTTTTTCTTTTTTAAATTAGTCAGTGAGTTCTAAAATTAAGAAAAAAAGAAATGATTACTAGCTTACCAATTCCTACGTCATAGCTCTCTTTTCCCCGCTGCCCAGGCCAGAGCCAGGTGACTGAGTGCAGAAGTCAGGAATTGCTAATTTGATATTGACAGCACTTGAAGTCTATTGAGTTGATTGAAGTCAGGGATTGATTGGCTACAGGGATCGTGTACCATCAACCTTATGTCCCTGCTGAAAGTTCAGCCCACACAAAAGTTATTCTTTGTTACCCAAGCCCAAATTAATTGTCAAGGGCTCAATAGTCCATAATTAACAGATCTAAAGGTTTTTACACCAATATTCTACTATTGATAACTTATTCTTCATATATGTAATCAATAAAAGATCATTGGAGATGTCACACTTGGGACTCCTGCTGATAAACCTTTGAAGAGACCATAGAATTTGGGTGAACACAGTAGTCTCTTCACTTGAATGGGTCTGAGTTGTACACAGGTCACGTGACAAATGAATGTGATGCCACTCGACTGGGAAACAGAAGCAGTGCTCACTGGAGTTGATTTTTGGGTATCAGATCCCACCCATTAGGTATTGATGACTTTTTCTAAGGATAGGTGATGAATATTTAAAGTGATTGTCCAGGAATTGGACATGTAAAATTAAAATAAAAATAAATGTAAAAGCATAATCACCTTTCCCAAACTTACTGTTGTTTAACATCAATATTTGTTCATTCTTGTGCTGTTACTGGAAGTTCAGATCTTTATGTGACAACTGACACCAATGAGTGACCTCAGCATGACCTGTGATGTCACTCACATATATCGCTGGTTCTTCACTGCTGAAGCCACTGATCGGTCTTATCAGTAATGTGAGATTCAGGACTTGCTGCAAAGACTTACCAAGACTGAACGGACACTGACAATGCTTTTTATGTTAGTTTCTACTTTCTCCAGCCACCAAATGGATTTCTCAAATTCCTGGAGAATTCCTTTAACTCCCAGAAAATGCCAATAATATAGAATAAATTAATTTGAATTCCCTAAATATTAAATAATACAGTAAGTTAACTCCAGTTTGTGCCACTATCATATTATATGAATATTAATAATTTTTCAAGTGCTTGTTTTAGAAAGTTCTATTTAATTACATAGCTGTCTCCTCATTCTCGAGACGTCTTGATCCTATATGACGACGAAGATAATAATTATTTGTGCTGAATGTTTACATGTTTGTTGTACTAGAATACCCACAAAGTGGAAGAATAATTATATTAAGTGTGATGTACAGTAATGTGTTGTTACTAATGTAAACCAAAAACAAAAACAAAAATGATGGATCCTAATGTAATAAGTAAGAGGCACAAGCAACTTCACTTCCTAACATCCTACTGAGAAATCAGCATGCATTCCCTTTAACAAACAAAACAAAATTGATTGCATTAGTGGGGGTAAATCAGCATGTGTCTTGTTTTCTTAATAACATAACAACATTGTTTGCTGCTATATTGTTATTATGTTGTTCTAGGCCCTGACATTATGATTAGACATTCATATGTTGATCTCCAGTTCATGTTGGACTAGTGCGAAAAAGAATATTTATCTCTTGTTGAGGTCCCAGAAAATTACATTAGTAGAAACCCAGTTAATTGTCTAATTCCAGCTCGTGTATTGTTAGCAGTAAAAGGCACTGTGGGAGAGAGTACTTCATCTATAATAACTCTGCAAGCTTATTATCAAACAGGAAACTTCTTTGAAAGTTATTTCATACTATGGAGAACACTCCAAGTAATTGTATACCACAGTAACAATAGGACGTCACCACACGATGCACCATGGAATAGCGTACTAATCAGACCCAGCCTATTAAGACACAATTAATTCAATGACTTATGATTAATGTCTTCTCTGATTGCAGTTTCACCCTCTGTTTCTGGCTCATATTGTCATTGAAACTTTGTTTACAGATATAAATCCTCAAGTCAAGTCATCATTCTATCTGAGATCACATCCTTGTGAGGACATGAAGAACAGGTAGTGTCGATTTCTCTGGCACCAAACAAGAACATATGTCCTGGGTGACCATGTCAAGGAAAATTATTTTAATGATATATAATAAAAGATCAGTAGATGAACAACTAAAAATTAGATGGAGCCCACCAAAAAAAAATTAGAGAGTTCAAGGCTTCCACATACATCAGCATACATAAAATAACAATATGTTAAGGGTATACCCACAGGAGATGTGCTTCCCGACAGTGAAACCACTTGTAAGATTTTAATTAATGGTGGGTCCCAATGAGATCCTCAGGCTTTTCGAGTAACACTCCGGGTTTTCCCAAAGTAATGACGTTCAATGGTCTTAAGACCTGGGTCACCAGTCCTTGAGTTTTACGGCCATCAATAATGACTGGATCGCACAAGGGTCAGGGGATAATCATATACATTAGGGAGAGTGTGTGCCTACATAGGCAGTACGGAGACTTACAAGTCATTCCTGCTCCGCTAGGGATTCTGGGTAAAAAATATGCAAATCTATTCTTCAGGATGTAATTAGGAGAACAGAGTGCACTCTGTATGCCACCCTATAGAGGGCAGCCTCCTTAACATCATGCATGACTCAGTTAATAAGCCTACTATCATGAGGCAGATTTAATTGCCAAATTAGTATTTCTATTCCAAAAGGAATGGCAATTAAATCTGCATTATGATAGTAGGCTTTTGTAGTAGTAGATTTGCATATTTTTTACCCTGGATCGCACAACAAATACGTCAAGGGGCAGCAGTGAAATCCACTGAAAAGATACACCAGGGGGTGTACGCCTCAAAGCCACAAATCCAATAAAAAGGTGGAACAGAATTGCTTTATTGATAACACATTTTGGAGTTATTTACGTTTTACAAAAAACACAACTCCTTGCTGAGATCCTGTTTTTCTTAGTAGTAGGCATACATAAAATCAGCTATGGCGGGACATCGTAAATCATAAATGCTTCAGACTTTGCAGGTATCACTCTGAAAATGGATGTTAAGGACTTTTAGATACAGTCTCAATATATATTATAAAGTTTTCCATTATAAGGAAATACTGCATCCAAGGTGGTATAGGGGCACTTGATGACTTGTAGTCCTCCCAAGATGGCTGTGAAGAGAGACAATATACTATTTAAATCTCATAAAATAAATTGCAAAATATAATGCAGAATGTCTCTTAGGTGGCAAAAAAAGGTAGCTATTTATTAGAGAATACTCACATATTTTGCATAAATTGCATAATAACAGCCAACTCTGATACAAATCTGGCTGACCCTGTGTTTTGCATCTTTCTGGTTTTCCCTTGTATAAGTACTAGAAAAAACTCAAAAGAGGCAAAACCCAGGAGATTCTGCTCCTTAACGTTCACTCACTGAGAAGCAGCAGCTCCATATAAGACAGTATATAGAAGTACTAAGCAGTATTGATGTGCATAAAGCACTTGGATAAGATAGTAAAATTATGGTTAGCTGCATGTATTTGTCTTTGTTGCCGTCTTATTAGGCTCATCTTTTCTCCTCCCTTCTCCATTGACTTATTGACTTCTACGAAAAGCTGTAATTTGCCCTTGACCTTTCATAGTCACAATTACTCTCTCTATTGGCTAAAGACCACCTACTAGAGCATATAGAAAGTATTATCAAGCCTCTTATACATCTAACACATTTTTGAGCTATTAAATACCTGTCCATTGAATACGGTATGCTGCTTTCTGCCATGTTCATACAACTATTAGCCAAAAATGCAAAACAAAAAAATTTGTGGTGTTTAGGTAATAGGAGCAATGAAATAATACAGTATATTTGTAATTACTCTATGAGTACTATACAGGAGCTTGTCAGTCACTATAGAAAGCGGTTGGGGCACACTCCGTCATGAATACTCTGAATTATTTATTCACTCATCATAGTTAAGTTGCAAAAAAATATTTACTTTTTGATGTAGATTGTGAGCCACATATAGGGCTCACAACCTACATTTCTCCCTATCAGTATTTTGTTGGAGTATGGGAGGAAATCCATGCAAACATGGTGAGAACATGAAAACTCCTTGTAGATGTTGTTCCTGCTGGGATTTGAACCCGGGACTCCAGCACTGCAAGGCAGCAGTGCTAACCACTGAGCCACTGTGCTCTCCCATGCCAACAATACTAAAAAAGAAAATTTCAGCCTCAATATATTGACTTTGCCTATTAGGAATATGGACCTGTACTTGTAATAGACTGCCCTGACGTCAGTTTTAAGGACTATAATATCCTGATAATTATAAGAACAATGTAACTTTTTGACTTCTAATATGAGAAGGTATTGTACTCCAGAGCCTACTAAGCAGCGCACGTGTGATGCTTCTCTATTTGCAGATGCGATTTCATTTGACGATAAAGTAAAATTAAGAATATAAGTATTAAAATGGAGTTTAATTATATCATAACTTGCGCATCACATTTTATCGAGAAAAGTTACTTGGATTTTGCCAAAAATCATCTGACAGAATCAATTTTCACGCTTTACTCTTGTTAGAAACTTTGTTGCTGTGGAAACAGTTACCGAAGCCATAAAAGCAGCACTCTCTCGCTGACACAAAATATTATTCAATTTGGATAACATTCAAACATGCATTTCTTTACAAAAAATATATATCTTGAATTTGAAATTTAAATGTCAATAAGCTTCAGGCAATGTGGAAAAGAAAATATGTGTCAAAATTTTAAATATGGGAAACAGTTACTCATACGAATGAAAATGTGAAGACTGAAATGGAAAAGTTTCAAGCAAAACTAGAAGTAATTTAAATAATATGGTTAATGGCTTCTTGTGGGACTGTTAAAGGGTTCTGGGCAAGAAATGGACGAAATGGCCTTTTTCGAGCCGATCAATAGTAAAGTTAACCCATTCATTATAGATCAGGTTTATGTTTTCCATGTTGAGTAGGTTATTTCCGTACCTGGACACATTTATTAGGCATTATATAGAAATTTTAGCAAACTAGTTGCTCACTCAATATGTTATTACTGAAAATGTATAATGTGAGAAGATACACCTTCCTATCTATGTGCTGAACATGACTGTATCACATTTACTTAGAGCACAGAAGACATATATAAGGGCACATACTGAATAATCAGCAGCCATTTTTAGACTCATTCTATTACGTCTAAGGCAATGTGAACAGAACTGTTCAGAGCAGGGATATGCAACCTATGACTTGAATAATTTAAGGTGGCCTTATCGGGGCAATAGTGCAGTCATGTCTGAAGTCACTATGTGATATATAAGGAATCACTATAATAGGTATAATAGGTAATTCATCCCAAATTGTGCAGTATAAATATGCAATAGTTTATATAAATCTTTGTCTGCATATATTTAATACGTTTCCTATCAATATTCTCTGCAATATTTCAGAGGTGTAAAGTGCTGTGGAATATGTTGGCGCTATATAAATAAAATGATTATTATTAAAGCATTAATCCCCATTAAAGGGAACCTGACAAGTTGAGAATGGTTTCTGATCTGAACACAGTATGTTATAGAGCAGGAGAAGAGCAGACGGATATTACATATAGTTTTGTCATATAACTTTCATTGTAACTTGTATTTTATGCATTTAAATGTCTGTTCTTTCTATGGTTAGAAGTCCAGAACCAGGAGTCCAATCTTCAAGAATATCACAACTCTCATGAGGTTCATCCAACTCTAATCATGAGTGAAAAGGGATACTTTTCATTAAAGTGGACAGAATTTTTAATGTGAAATAAAACCTTTAACCCTTTCCCGACATCTGCCGTAATAGTTCTGCGGATGTCAGGTATTTAAATATGGCGGCCGCTCAGGAGCTAGGAAGCCACCATAGCCACTGTGTCTATGCTGACCTGGTGATAATGCCTGCTCTCAGTGTCCACACCTATCGTGGGCATTAAGGCCACTAGGGCCTCATTCAAAGCTGTCCAAGGCGCCATTTTCTCATTTTTCATGAGCACCACCATTTTGGGTAGGATGGCAGGTGTCTGAAACAAAATCCATGGCATGAAAGTCAGAAGCCTATTGAAGGCTCCCAGGCTTGTCTGGCTATGATTTGTATGACCAGCTGCGTTATGCAGCCAGTCATGCAAAATCAATATTTTGCAATATATTAGCATTGTAATGCATTTCATTAGTAATCAGACCCCCTGGGGTTCAAGGCTTCTAGGGGATCTAAAAAATGCAACATTAAAAAAAAAGAAGTAAAACTGATATAAAAAAAAATAAAAAAAATTAAAAGTTCCAATCACCCCCTTTCCCTAGAATACATATAAAAATTTAAAATTACTGTGAAACACATACACATAAGGTATCCCTGTGTCTGAAAATGCCCAATCTACAAACTCATAAAAATCTTTTTCACATATGGCAAACACCGTAGCAGGGGGGAAAAAAAAATCAAAAGTGCCCAAACTATTTTTTCTCTTTTTAACTCTGATCAAAATTTGAATAAAAAAATAAAAACTGAGAAAAGCAATAGACATTCCCCAAAATGGTATAACTAAAAAGTACACCTGGTCATGGAAAAAAAAAACAAAAAAAAACCCACACACACTATGAAAGGGTATGTATCGGTGTCAGAATATGGCAGCTTTAAGAATTTTTTTTGCAAAGTTTAGGATTTTTGTTAAAGGGTTAAAATGTAAATAAAACTATATACATTTGGTATTCCTGGAATCATACCAAAACATAGAACACAGGTGACATGTCAATTTGACTGCATAGTGAATGCTTTAAAAATGAAGCCTGTAAAAAAAGTCACACAAATGCACTTTTTCTCCAATTCTACCGAACACTGAATTTTTTTCCTATTTCCCAGTATATTTTACAGAATAATAAATGATGCCAATATGAAGAACAATGTGTCCCACAAACATTAAGCCCTTATATGGCTCTGAGAAATGGAAAAATAAAAAAGTTATGGTGTTTGGAAGGTGGGGAGACAAAAATGAAAATCGAAAATTGCCATCCAGTGGAAAGGGGTTACAGAAACACTCCTTTTTTTTATGGACATACTATTTCTATACTGGTGGTTCAGTGGTGTGATGTGCAAAAAAAATTACAATTTATGATGCAGATATTGAGTCCAATGACAAAATCACAACCACTGGGGGGCAACACGGTGGCTCAGTGGTTAGCACTGTAGCCTTGCAGCGCTGGAGCCCTGGGCTCAAATCCCACCAGAAATAACATCTGCAACGAGTTTGTATGTTCTCCCTGTGTTTGCGTGGATTTCCTCCCATTCCACAAAGGCACACTGATAGGGAAAAATGTACATTGTGATCCCTATATGGGGCTCACAATTTACATACAAAAAAAATCTTAATCACTGGTTGGCCACATATACATAACTATAATATATACTTATGACACAGTACTGTGAACTCGTGTGTGTTTTCAAGCCAATGAATACAATACATTCTGTACAGTGCCATTGTGAATTGTGTTTGGGAATCGCCAAAAAATAACCACAATGACACTTTTACATAACTTATGGAGCATGTAGACTAGTGTAACACACACTGTAAACCCATGACTATGACAATAAGCTGGGTCTGACTTATAACATGAGCGGCCAGTAATAAAAACATAAATTCTCTTTATAACATCATAAAATGGTTGGTGCAAAAATTGCTGACATAATTCTTCATATGACAATTCGACTGCACACTCATGCCAGTGGTTTACCACACTAATATGCAGTCCTGCACTTAAACAATTTTTCTAGGATCTGCTTGCATCTGTGTTCTCAAGGGCATTACAAGTGCTTGGGAAAAGGAGCCAGAAGAATATAATCGTACATTATCTTGCCACATGCATAGATACAGAAATTCTCTCAATTAGGTTACTGATACTAGAGGAACAGTGGTAGGAACACTAATTTGTCAACCTAAGCTGATCTTTGCTGCAACACCTGCACACAAATGCAGGGGGCTTGTAAAAAAAAAGAAGTCCAAACTTATTGCAGTCGTTACTTTTCCAAAAAGTCAAATTTTGCAATGCTCATGTATAACAGAATAACAGCAATCTATCAGCTACCAGCTGCCTCCATTAGGAATTCTAATATATGGATGTGTTGCCTAGTTTAACAGATGGGACATCACCTTGACTAGAAACTGTATTTTTTAAAGCTAAAGCAGACTATGTGGATTTCAGGTATTTTACTTCTGTATAATGTACCTTGCCTATTGTCTTGCCTATTTAACCCCCTTACCTTCACATTAAAATGGCAAAAACCTTCCTGAAAATGTCACTTTTTTGTTACAGATTTTGAATTTATGGCTCAAATAAATATTACTGGCACATATCTCTGGTGCCTTACGTCAATTTTATTCCTTTAGCACTCTAATGCACTTTAGCCTTAAACCAGTAACATTTTATCCTTCTCTACACTCCTGTTTTCAGAACTTTTATAATTTTGCTTCAGAGTAGTCTTATAAGACCTTGTACCTTTCCATGTGTTACTAGTCTTATAAGACCTTGTATTTTGTGGGTGCATATGAATTCTTAATCAGATTTTATTACTATTACATAAAATTTGCCATCTGAATTTTATAAATTATGGAGTTTATCATGTACAATAAATAATGTACTAATCTTATTTTAGGGGTTGTTATGGATATTACAATACCAGTTGCATGTTAGTTTGTTGGTTCATTAACATGGGAAGAAAATTGTCTACTTTTACCCTTTTTCTGTAAAACTATTTAGGTTCTGTGGTCAGCTTTTAGCGCACTAGCTAAAGGGTTAAATAGAAAGTATGCTCTCTGATTGGTCATGGAGGGGTGATATTATTAACAAAAGTCCCAGGAACCACCATCCCTGGGGTTATCTGAAGTCACATTGAGAGGAGAATAAAACATCATTCTCCTCTCCCTGCTGCAGAATGTGCTCACCTGCACAATGGCTAAAGTGTAAGCAGCAAGGATATGCGGCTCCACTTCAACCAAAGATATCTCAGGATTTATCCTATGGATAGGGGGTGGGGGTTTTGTGGGAAAACACCTTTAGGTTAAGGCCCCACAGGCCGTAATCGCAGCGCTAAAGCGCAGCAGAAAGAACCACGACGTGAACGCAGCGCTTTTAACAGAAAGTTTGTGGAGTTTTCCTCTTCGTACTTTTTGTTACAGTTATATCTATGGGAAAGCCGCCGGCGTTTCTGTAGATATAATTGACATGCTGTGATTTGCAAAGCCGCAATGGCTTTGCAAATCGCAGCGTGTCCGCGCTGCGATTTCTTCTGCAAAGTGGTCATGGGATTCGCATGAATCCCATTCCCTTTGCTTGCACTGTAAAATGCCGCGATTTTTCTCGCAGCGGAGATCACGGCGTTTACGTACTGTGGGGCCCTGGCCTTAGGCTACGGCACTACAGTGCGAACATGCTGTGTTTTAGTCACAGTGAAAATGATGTTGCAAAAAACACTGCTTTTTATAATACCTGCAAATTGGATGGGATTCTGGCTAATCCCATCCAAACTCCTGCAGAAAGAATCTGCAGCGGAATTATACCTGCGGAAATGCTGGTGTTTTGGGGTATAATAGGGCCAGAAAGTACACAAATGACATGTTTTTTATTTTTTACTGCGACTCACTATGTTGGGCCTTAGCCTTTGGCTAAGCCATTGAGTTCAATGGCTTTTTCATATAACGCGCATCTTTTTGCGTGCGCGTCTACTGCATTTCCACAATGAGGGGCCTCAACCTTAATGTCTACACAATGTATTGTGAAATGGTAAAAAGTTATTCATGGGTGAAATTGGGGGGAAAAAAATCATCCTTGTTTTTTGGTTTCATTTTTAAAAATTTTCCAGCTTACTTTTATTCTGTAAGCCAATACAATTATGATGAAGCCAAATTTATACAGTTTTTGTCATTGCTTAGAAAAGATAAAGACTTTTTCAACAACAAAAAATTCCTTTATATCTATGACATTGTATGAAGGCTTATTTTTATGAACTGTAGTTGTGAATTTTTGGGGAATGCATAACCCCCTCCTCCTGTGTTAGGGCCCGTTCACATGGAGTAAACGCATGTGTATTTTGGCAAAATACACGTGTAAAAAATAAGACTCCCATTGACTTCAATGACATTTTACATGTGTATTTTGACATGTATTTTAATGTATATTTTGACGTGTTTTTTTACACGTGTAAAAAAATGTCATTGAAGTCAATAAAGTTAAATTGTCAACATTGGAATCTGTTGGAGAGTGTTGGCTGGCCCCCTCCATGTATACATGTATGTCAAATATTATGAAGGAGTTAAACATCCATGATTGTCTTCTATGTTACCCTTTTAGATATTACTTTTATATTACGTTTAAATAATTACCATCCATTAACCTGCCGTGGATTGCATTAAATACAATAGGTCTGTCATCTGGAATATGGGGGGAGATAAAGTTATAATGAAATACACACTAAAGTCCTAAGTTTTATATTAAAAAGTTGTTGTTTTGTTATTAAAAATGTATTTTCTATTTGCATATACAATATGGAACATTTGTCTTAATTATAACAAACAGTTCAAATATTGTGCAAATAATACTGATCGAACAGTACTCGCTCATCTCTAATTGGTGTAAGTATAAAGAGAATATGGTTGGAGCTTGCATTACATTTATATTCTAACGAAGAAGGACAAATTTATTAAGACTAGCGTATCATATGCCGGTCTGGCGCAGGGACTGAGAAATGTATGAAGAGGCTGCAGCCAGAATGACTGTATTACATAAGTCATCCAGTTATGTCTTATGAAAGAAAATCAAATAAACCAACATGAGTTAATTTACAGCAGGGACTGTCCAGGTGGGACAACCCCATAGGCTGGGTTCACACATGGCATATCTTGCATATCTTTGTCCTACATGCTGCATGTTATTCTCAGTATCTGCCCTTATTCACTATATATAGATTGTGCAAGGGTACCTTCTTTTGTCCTGTATGCTGGGTGTAATCATCGATATCTGTTTTTTATCTATATGTACACTACACAGTAACACAACTCTTGTCCGGTATTTGCGGTGGAATCCTGAGTTTCTCTACTTATTCTGTATGGATGGTGCTCAGTACCATCCTTTACATTTGTTAGGTATGATTCTCAGTATTTTATCTTTATTCTGTTTATATGAACATGCACAGTACCACCTCTGTGTCAGTATCCTGTATAGACACTGCACAGTACTGTTTATCTTGTCCTCTATGCTGGACCAAATTCTAAACATCCACTCTTATTCTATACTATATATGGATAGTGCACAGTAGCACTTTTCTTGGCCTGTATTCTTGGTGTAATTCTCAGTGTCTGCTCTTATTCTGTATATGTGGACACTGCACACTACCACTTCTCTTGCCCTCTATACTGTACCTCTGTGCCTGCTCTTTTCCCTAGGGATGTGTCCACATTCAAATGATCATCACTTTGTTTAAAGATTCCAAATTGTCTTGAAACCATTTCAGTACAATGAGACTGAGTTACTATTATGGATGCGACTAGACACCACTTTGTTTACATTTTGTATACTTATATGATTGTATATGTACTTTACAAAAAAAAAAAAAAAAAAAACTTCGTATAAAAAAAATTTGTTTGCAAAATTTGGAATTTTTTAAAGGGGTTAAAACATAAATAAAGTATATAAATTTGGTATCCCCGGAATCGTACACATGATTTTGGCTGCATAGTGAATGCTGTAAAAACACAGCCAGTACGAAAGCTGCGCATATACATATTTCCTCCAATTCCACCCCATTCAGAATTTTTCCAGATTCCCAGGACATCATATAGAATAATAAATAGTACCATTACGAAGTAAATTTTGTTCTGCAAACACTAAGTGCTCACATGGCACTGTGAATGAAAAATAAAGTTAAGGGATTTTGGAAGGTGGGGAGTCAACAAGGAAAATCAAAAAATTTCTTCTTAGGGAAAGGGTTAAAGGAAGTGCTGTTCATTGCTAAAAAAAAAAAAAAAAAAACCTCTCTGCACATTTCAGTGGCTATGATCACCTTTGTGGACTTGCAGTAACAAAAGGGCCTGCCTGCATGCAACAGACCGCAGGTACAATGTGTTATTTTGAAATCTGCTATAGGAGGCTCACGAGGGAAATGTGACACTTCCTGAGACCGTTTGTGGAGGCCACCAAATTTATTAGTAGTGTCATCTGCAGCATAAGTGATATCATCCCTTTCATATTTATCTTACAGACAAAAACACTGATACAACAAGGGACAGAAGAAGAACTGCCCTGTGGCTATTGTGGATCTATACAATTTGACATGCAAGAGGAATTGGATGAGGATGGTGAGATGGCACTGGATCATGGTGGTCCTGAACTTGAATAGAAACAAGAGGAAGAGGAGGACTTTGATGGAAATGTAGACTGGAAATGGGAATGTTAATATTTCCTAGCCAAGGGGACAAGACACTTGCCAGTGCCAGTAGCATGTCTGCCTATGAGACCGCTGTACATTCCCAGTTCTATTCATTCAGTCAGCACTACACTACCAATACCAGCACCACTGTTACAAGTAGCAAGATGAAAATCAGCAGCAGCGAGTACAGTATACAGACTATAATGCACCAGAATGAGTTTAGCGTCAAATGTTCATTGTTGCATTCAGCATTGGAGACCAGCATCAAATCCAACTAAAGGTAAACACCTTCATCGTGTCTATATGTTTTCTCTCTGTTTCTGTGGGTTTTCCGAGGTACTCTGACTGCTGTTATTATTTGTACATTCTCCACCTCTAAACCCTATACAGTATATACCTATATGTTGATGTGTATGACTCACTTCTTTTTCTAAATGTGTATTTCATATGTAAATCAGTACATTGAAGGAGGGACAAGGAGTGAATGACTATTTTCAGTTATTCACTCCTTGTCCCTCCTTTAATGTACTGATTTACATATGAAATACACATTTACATATTTATGCACAATGACCAGATGTGTACTCATAGGGAAATTCCCCAAGGACTGCCCATAGGCATGAGCCTACTGTGCCTATAGGTAAATACAGCCCTGCCTTATTTTAATGACATAAATTAATGTCACAAATTCCTAAAATTCTGAAGCATTCAGACATTTTCTTACTGTACATATTTGAGGAAATGTTATCATATATTTCAGTCAAAAATTCACTTATTTCCAACAAATGTGTGTATATTAGAAAGTTCACAGAGGGACAAATGACACTATCTGCCCAAAAAAAATAAACACATAAAATTTCACTTTTATTGATATCCTTTAAAACCAATAAAAGTGAAAGGATATCAATAAAAGTGAAATTTTATGCATATATTTCAGTCACATTGAAAAATATAGTATTTTCATAGAGAGATCTTAGACATTACATGATGATTATGCAATAATTTGCAGTATATTATTATTATTATTATTATTATTATTATTATTATTATTATTATTATTATTACACTCCTATGGATGGATAGATAGATAGATAGATAGATAGATAGATAGATAGATAGATAGATAGATAGATAGATAGATAGATAGATACTATAGAAAATTGATTGATAGATAGATAGATAGATAGATAGATAGATAGATAGATAGATAGATAGATAGATAGATAGATAATGGATGGATGGATTGATGGATGGTAGAGAGATGATAGATAGATAGATAATAGAGAGATAGAAAGATGATTGATAGATAGATAGATAGATAGATAGATAGATAGATAGATAGATAGATGATAGATAGATAGATAGATATATATAGATAGATAATAGAGAGCTAGAGAGATGATAGATAGACAGACAGACAGACCGACCGACCGACAGACAGACAGACAGACAGACAGATAGATAGATAGAGTTTTCATAGCATTTGTTTTTTTTTAGTATTTTCTATTTAATTACAAATGCTTATAATGCTTTATTCACATTCTCTCCTGTCTACATACAACTAGATAGTAAAAAAATGCAAGAAAAACTTACTTTTGCACACATTATTAAACATAACACCTCCAAAACTTCTCATTTTATTTTTCTTCATAATTAGGCCAAGAATTACACAAAAGTTAGTAGTTTGTGGCCAAAGCCTCACTTGCACTTCCCAGGAGTTTGTTCCCAAGACAGATTGTCTCACCTTAAAATAGAAGTCTCTCTTCAGTAATTGCGCCTCCATATGTGGTGACTTACCAAGTGATTGCCTTTTGCTCAAGCCCCTTATGGGGATGTCATTCATTTAAGAGCCAGCATTACTGTACTGAATGAAAAAGCAGTTAAATGAATTTGTAGTTAAAAGAAAGTGCAAATGTAACTCCTGCTGATTTCTGGAAGATTGAATGTATTAACTTACCCCTTTTTATGTACTTTATAATATGCAGAATGCAAATTATGTCGTTTACATGAAACTGTAGAAACATTTAGGAAATCTGGAGATTAAAAATGCTTCATAAACAATGTGATTATTTAGAAAAATATCAATTATTGGCTACAAAAACAACACATAAAAGTAAAAAAAAAAATCACAATTGTGGAAAGAATAATGAACTATTTGTTTCTGGTACAATTACTTTTAATTGTCAGTCTTCCTAAAAGATTTAGCTACTAGAATACTAGACGCTTATAGGATGCATACTCATACAAGTTACAGCAGTGGTTAAAGGAGAATTTAACCCCTTCAAGCCCCTTCCAGTAGGTTTGCACTTTTCATTTTTTCCGTTCTAAAAACATAACTTTTATTTTACTTATTCACAGACTCTTATTTTTTGCAAGACAAGGTGTAAGTCTTAAAGGCATTATTTAATTCTGTACAGTATAATGGGAAGCTGGCCACAAGAAAATGGACACTTAGTTAACGGAGTTAACACGAGCGCATTTTAGCATAATACACGTGTATAGAATACACGTGTAAAAATAACACTCCCATTGACTTCAATGAAATTTTTTACACGTGTAAAAAAATGCATCAAAATACGCGGCACGTTTTTTGGCGCATATTTTGACGCTTTTTTACACGTGTAAAAAATTCCATTGAAGTCAATGGGAGTGTTATTTTTACACGTGCATTCTATACACGTGTATTATGCTAAAATGCGCTCGCATTAACACCATGGAGTAACGCGCCGCCCATTCAGACACGTATACACGTGTCAGACTGTGAGTGCTCAAAACAGATCCTATTTACTTCAATGTGTGCCAGCTCAGGCGCGCTACACATTGAAATCAATGGGTTAAAAAGCCTCCCATTGATTTCAATGTGTAGCGCCCATAAGCCGGCACACATTGAAGTGAATGGTATCTGTTTTGAGCGCTCACACTCTGACACGTGTATACATGTCTGAAGTTTGACACCCAGTGCTGGAAGAAGACGCGTGAAGAGGTCGTTCCTGAAGAAGTAGTAGGTAAATAGAAAAAAACAGGATGTATTATGAACACCACTAAATGGAGTCCAAAGGAAGCCAAAAATAAAATAAATTATTCTTTTATTGGTTCCAACCAGACAGACAGAAATGGCTACGCTACTCACCGCCTATTGGATGGGTGTCCGGGTAGGAGTTGACATTGTATTCATCTCATCCTTTTTAAGGAATACCACTGGGGCGTCTGGTATTTTTATTTTTTTATTTTTTATTCATTCCTGAAGAAAATGGAGGTGGCGCTGGAGAGTTCTCTCACAGCATTGGGGATGCCCCAGTGCTGTTTGAGCAGTGCTGCAAGAGAGCTCATTTGCATACCGACGAAAACTGGGATTTCTATGGAATGGTGTCGCGGAGAAGACATCTAAAGGTAGGAGAAGAATAGCCTTTCTTAAGGCTATTCCTATGTGTGACCGTCAAAAAATTCAATTTTAATGGTAGAATCCCTTTAAGCCTTAGGCTAAGGCCCCATGTAGTGAGTTACAGCAAAAAAAAACGCTGCGGTAAAAAAAATGCAGGGGCAACACATTGCGATTTTTCCCGCAGTGCTTTTCACAGAAAGTCTACAGAAGTTTCCTCTGCAGACTTTGTGTTTCCATTAAACCTAGGGAAACCGCTGGCATTTCTGTAAGTATAACTGACATATTGTGATGGTTTTGGAAATCCCAGCATTTTTGATGCGCACATTTTTCTACAATGTGAGGATGGGATTGAATAGAATCACATCCACTTTGCAGGTACTACCGTATAAAACACAGTGTTTTTTTCGGCTGCGTTTACTCCACATGAGATCCCGGTCTTACACAGTTGTTATTATACTTCAAGACCTTTGAAGAAAGGAAAGACTTTTATAAAAATGTCTTTATTTCTATATATTCTAATGCCCATATATTTTTATATAACCATGTAGTGAATAGCTGAAGGTTTGTGTTTTTTTTTGAGGTACAAGGTTTATTGATACAATTTATTCAGATTTTGGGAGGAGGAAAAATAATGAATAAATTGGTAATTCAGGTATTTTAACATTCCAGGAAACCTGACTTATGGGGACATTTAAGGTGTATGTCAGAAGTCTCCCTGATGCCATAGCAGAAATCTTGCCAAACAGGAGCCTTTTGGAGCACCAGAACAAATGTGAACATGAACGGAACCCTACAGATCCTGTGGTTGTACCTTAAGTCTTCAATTGCAGGCACTGCCATTGGGTCTCTGCGCTGCCTAAGAGCAGTGCTTCTGCAGCTTTGGTATTCACTTCGCTCATAAGCTGGTGCCATGTTTAAATACCCAGCAGATGTCAGAGAAGGGTTAAAACTGATGCTTTCAGCTCTGCTCCTATTCAAGCTCTGCACTGCATACAGCTTCCATATAATGTAGCACCAGGAACTGATTGATCTGATACTGATGACCTGTGGATATGTCATCAATATCCAACTTTGCTAGGTCATGGATAACCCATTTAATATTAATGTCTACTAAATAAACTAATTTTGGAAGGCATAGTGTCAGGGGAAAGAAGAGGCGGCCATGTTAGATTTTAAATTTCTTAGTTCTTTTGTTCTTGGGGGAAGTGTGATGCCTAAGCTCCACGTTGTGGAAACACAGCTTTTTTTGTTGCAGATTTTGTTGTGGTTTTTTCAGCCAAAATCAGGAGTGGATTGAGAAGAAGGTAGAAGTATAAGAACTTCTTATATATTTCTCATTCCTTTTGTAGCCATACTTGGCTTTGGCTCAAGAAAAACTGCAACAAAAAAAGCTGCGTTTCTGCAACGTGGGGCCTTAGGGTTCATTCACACGGAGAAAAGTGGCGCTGTAATTGGTACCGAATTTTCCACGCTGAAAAAAAAGCCTCCCTTTGACTTCAATGGGTGCCGCCAGCTTGGAATTTTTCGCTAGCATGGAAAAAAAAGCTAGCAGCACCCATTGAAGTCAATGGGAGGCTTTTTTTTTTTTCCCTCTGTGTGAATGGACCCTTAGGCTGAGTTGTACATTTCCCTGCCATACAACTTCTAATGTATTCATAGGAAAGGAGTGGGGGAGGATCATAAGAGATAAAATTTGTCAAATCATAATGTAATAATATTGATTTCAGAGACAAATATAGAAAGGACAGAGCAGAGACCAAATATGTCAAGAAAAAGAAAACTGGACCATGAAACACCAGGAATTCCGCAATGTCCAAGAATAATCCCAAGACTTCAGGCTAGTAGTTTCAATGAATGGACAAATATAAACAATTAAATTGCATACATTCTATTCCTCAAGAGAAACCAATGATAATATTTCATACTGCCTTTAATATGAATAATATACTCACAACATAGATTGAAAAGAAAATATAAAAGATTCATGAGCACTAAATCTATTTTGCAAACAGCATTAGTATATTCTCCCAATAAATTGTAGCAAGCATTTTTATACGCCAAAAAAACTCTTCTACCAAATTGGCCTTTGCAATGCAGGTGGCTTTGATTGACAGCTAAATTGATTAATCACTATGCAATTCTATTATTTTCTAAATCCTTTCACCTTTTATTCCCAGAGCTTACACCTGAGATCAGTAGAG